>NC_091550.1:46653220-46658220 GCF_042767895.1 Penaeus vannamei
TGAGGTTGGTAGTTCGTCAAGATTCGAAGTAGTTGTTCCATAACAGTGTGAACAAGATTACATCATAACAAAGCTGATGATAATTGACAATAATATTTTTTTTTTTAATCTATGAGGTTCGTAATTCGTTCAGCAGTCAAGATTCGAAGCAGTTGTTCCATAACAGTTTTGCGGAAAACACGTATGGTGCATATACATGTCATGATAACATTTAGAATACATTTCGGTTGTATTACCATATGTATTGCATATAACTCAAAACAACCTCTTACAACACCTGCTCACACGCTTCAATATAGATGCTAAATCTCTTTATTTATCCGTATTAGGAAGATTTGAGACTTTATAGGGCAATTAGGAATGATGATAGCCATAGTGATAAGACTAACATAACAGAACAATGTAGATATATAAACACATGAAAGTCTATGTCTATGTGACTATATCATTATCTGCCTGTCTATCTATCTGTCAATAATAATGATAATGATAATAATAATGTTAAGGATAATGTTAATGTTAATGATAATGATGATGTTAATGATAATGTTAATGATCTATCAATATATATCAATATATTTATCTATTCAATTGTTTATTAATATCTACAGAGACATGTGTATGTGTATGTGTATGTGTGTGTGTTCTGAGATGTAACCCTTTGTCTCAGTAATCTAAGTAAAAATCTATATAAAAAATGGTAGTTGTAGCTTAGTTTTAGGTCATACTTAAGTGTCTTCAAATGGGATTACATTTTGAAAAAAAAACTAATTTATTCATGAACCGTATTCATGTTGACAAAAGTGGAAAGGTATGAATGAGAACGAATATATTCACAATACAAGAGATGTATTTTACCGGTTTCGATTATATCTTCGTCAGAAATACATGTATTTCTGACAAAGATATAACCGGTGAAATACATCTCTTGTATTGTGAAGATATTCGTTCTCATTCATACCTTTCCACATAATTTATTCATCTTTTGTACATAGAAAATATGAAAATACCTACGCGTAAATGACACGGTATATTTTAGATAAATTTATTTCAACCTCAACATCACATCACAAGACAATCATCAACACAAACAACTAATTTCATAAAACATAGACCGTAAAGAAATAATTTTACCATAATCAATATTCTATCACATCACACCATCTAACCTTATCAAAGACCCATCATATTCACACTAAAAAGTTCACAGCCTACCGCAATAACAGAGAATAGGCCTACATGTAACTTCATACTGGCACAAAGCTACACAGTACTCCATTTCACTGTAAACATCAATAACACCCTATATGAACAATGATTTTAAACCATTAATTATATTTTCGTTAGTATTCGACAAAGGTACCACTTGATATCTCTATTGAGGTACCATAAGACCTGCTAGCCATTACTGAATTTAAATCTTCTCTCTATCCTGTTTTAAAAAAAAATGAGTTATAGCTTAGTTTTAGGCCATACCTGTGTTCAAATGGGATTACATTTTGAAAAAAAACTTATTTATTCATCTTTTGTACATGAATATGAAAATACCAACGTGTTAATAACAAGGTACATTTTAGAGGCTTTTATTTTTTTTATTTATTTTTTTTTTTTTAGATAAATTTATTTCAACCTCAACATCACATCGCAAGACAATCATCAACACAAACAACCAATTCCAAAAAAAACTCCTATATCTATAAAAAAAAAATAAAAATAAATAAATAAATAAATAAAATAAAAAAACAGTGACATGTTATACTCGCAAATCTTTCATGCCAACCATTGTCATCTATCGTAAGCGAGCAGTTCTCAACATGCCCATCATAATTCTATTTCACCAAAACTGAATACACTTCCATCATGTTATTACCGAGTTTCAGAAACGAGCTTACGACATAGTTTCGCGATACGTCCAATTCAAGTTCAAACAAGTCCAATTTCAAAACCTATGAATTTCAAGGAAAATGAATAGCACGTGTAGAAAGGACATTGAAAATCAAATAAAAAATGAGTAAGTACTTCCCTCATCAACCCTAACCTATCACAAACCTTACGAATTTCAAGGGAAAATGAATAGCACGTGTAGGAAGTACACTGAAAATCAAATAAAAAATGAAGTATTTCCCTCATCAACCCTAACCTATCACAAACCTTACGAATTTCACGGGAAAATGAATAGCACGTGTAGGAAGTACACTGAAAATCAAATAAAAAATGAGGAAGTACTTCCCTCATCAACCCTAACCTATCACAAACCTTATGAATTTCAAGGGAAAATGAATAGCACGTGTAGAAAGTACACTGAAAATCAAATAAAAAATGATTAAAGTACTTCCCTCATCAACCCTAACCTCTCACAAACCTTATGAATTTCACGGGAAAATGAATAGCACGTGTAGAAAGTACACTGAAAATAAAATAAAATAAAAAATGATTAAAGTACTTCCCTCATCAACCCTAACCTATCACAACCCTTATGAATCTCAAGGGAAAATGAATAGCACGTGTAGAAAGTACACTGAAAATCAAATAAGAAATGAGTAAGTACTTCCCTCATCAACCCTAACCTCTCACAAACCTTATGAATTTCAAGGGAAAATGAATAGCACGTGTAGAAAGTACACTGAAAATCAAATAAGAAATGAGTAAGTACTTCCCTCATCAACCCTAACCTATCGCAAACCTTATGAATTTCACGGGAAATGAATAGCACACGTAGAAAGTACACTGAAAATCAAATAAAAAATGAGGAAGTACTTCCCTCATCAACCCTAACCTCTCACAAACCTTATGAATTTCAAGGGAAAATGAATAGCACGTGTAGAAAGTACACTGAAAATCAAATAAAAAATGAGTAAGTACTTCCCTCATCAACCCTAACCTATCACAAACCTTATGAATTTCAAGGGAAAATGAATAGCACGTGTAGAAAGTACACTGAAAATCAAATAAGAAATGAGTAAGTACTTCCCTCATCAACCCTAACCTCTCACAAACCTTATGAATTTCAAGGGAAAATGAATAGCACACGTACAAAGTACACTGAAAATCAAATAAAAAATGAGTAAGTACTTCCCTCATCAACCCTAACCTCTCACAAACCTTATGAATTTCAAGGGAAAATGAATAGCACACGTACAAAGTACACTGAAAATCAAATAAAAAATGAGTAAGTACTTCCCTCATCAACCCTAACCTATCACAAACCTTATGAATTTCAAGGGAAAATGAATAGCACACGTACAAAGTACACTGAAAATCAAATAAAAAATGAGTAAGTACTTCCCTCATCAACCCTAACCTATCACAAGCTTTATGAATTTCAAGGGAAAATGAATAGCACGTGTAGAAAGTACACTGAAAATCAAATAAAAAATGAGTAAGTACTTCCCTCGTCAACCCTAACCTCTCACAAACCTTACGAATTTCAAGGGAAATTAATAGCACATGTAGAAAGTACATTGAAAATCAAATAAGAAATGAGTAAGTACTTCCCTCATCAACCCTAACCTCTCACAAACCTTATGAATTTCAAGGGAAATGAATAGCACGCGTAGAAAGTACACTGAAAATCAAATAAAAAATGAGTAAGTACTTCCCTCATCAACCCTAACCTATCGCAAACCTTATGAATTTCAAGGGAAATGAATAGCACGTGTAGAAAGTACATTGAAAATCAAATAAAAAATGAATAAGTATTTCCCTCATCAACCCTAACCTATCGCAAACCTTATGAATTTCACGGGAAAATGAATAGCACACGTACAAAGTACACTGAAAATCAAATAAAAAATGAGTAAGTACTTCCCTCATCAACCCTAACCTCTCACAAACCTTATGAATTTCAAGGGAAATGAATAGCACGTGTAGAAAGTACATCGAAAATAAAATAAAATAAAAAATGATTAAAGTACTTCCCTCATCAACCCTAACCTATCACAAACCTTATGAATTTCACGGGAAAATGAATAGCACGTGTAGAAAGTACACTGAAAATCAAATAAAAAATGAGTAAGTACTTCCCTCATCAACCCTAACCTATCGCAAACCTTATGAATTTCACGGGAAAATGAATAGCACACGTACAAAGTACACTGAAAATCAAATAAGAAAAGATTAAGTACTTCCCTCATCAACCCTAACCTCTCACAAACCCAACCAAAGTGCTAAGGTAATCATCAGCAGAGACAAGTGTCATGGTGGTGTTTTGGCCCACCATATTTCTTTCCCAAATTGCCATCTCGGTTCGTGGCTTTACGTGCGGTTCATAAAACTTGCTGATTAATGTGTTATATATACGAGTGTCTCTCCTAAATTACTCTAATTTACGCAGGGATTTTTTTTTACTGGATAGAAAGGTAAATTTATGAAATAGTAATATCGACAAAGGTTAAAGTTTCGGGAAAGGAAAAATAATGGAAAACATATATGTACAAATCAAGAGAGTAGAACTGTATATAAATAAGAACTCTCTAAAGTGATGGCCAATATTAGATTTTCTTTTCTCTTTTTCTCAAAATATTGATCCAGAATATTGTCAGTGGTTCAGTGTGGATTATTCTTCATTCTGTTCCATTTGTTCTTCCCTTTCAATTACTTGTTTAATAGACCTGTTTCTTTCTTTTCTTTTCTTTTTTTCTTTTTTTTCCCTGCATCATTTTCTTGTTAAGTATATACGTTTAATATACGTGTACATGTCTCAAACACCTGCACACAGTCATTTCTTGTTCCCAGTGTACAGATCTGTAATCTACTCAGCATATCCTCCGAACAGACTGGACTCACTATACTAAACATCTTTTTTACATTTAATTTGCGTATGACTCAGAGTATGAAAAAAATAATGTTAGATAAAAGATGCGAAGCTCAAAGGCGGGCTTAAATTTAGCGATTTTAAGTTCAACCCCCGTTTAAAAAAGGAGTTGTTTGGTAAAATGAGATTTTGGTTTTGATATGAATGCTTTCCAATACTTCTGACGTATCCAGTAAACTTGAATACT
>NC_091550.1:46663220-46683220 GCF_042767895.1 Penaeus vannamei
TAATCCTGTGAGTCACCCTGAGGGAGTAATCCTCTGAGTCACCCTGAGGGAGTAATCCTGTGAGTCACCCTGAGGGAGTAATCCTGTGAGTCACCCTGAGGGAGTAATCCTCTGAGTCACCCTGAGGGAGTAATCCTCTGAGTCACCCTGAGGGATTAACCCTGTGAGTCACCCTGAGGGAGTAATCCTCTGAGTCACCCTGAGGGAGTAATCCTGTGAGTCACCCTGAGGGAGTAATCCTCTGAGTCACCCTGAGGGAGTAATCCTCTGAGTCACCCTGAGGGAGTAATCCTCTGAGTCACCCTGAGGGAGTAATTCTGTGAGTCACCCTGAGGGAGTAATCCTGTGAGTCACCCTGAGGGATTAACCCTGTGAGTCACCCTGAGGGAGTAATCTTGTGAGTCACCCTGAGGGAGTAATCCTGTGAGTCACCCTGAGGGAGTAATCCTGTGAGTCACCCTGAGGGAGTAATCCTGTGAGTCACCCTGAGGGAGTAATTCTGTGAGTCACCCTGAGGGAGTAATCCTGTGAGTCACCCTGAGGGATTAACCCTGTGAGTCACCCTGAGGGAGTAATCCTGTGAGTCACCCTGAGGGAGTAATCCTGTGAGTCACCCTGAGGGAGTAATCCTGTGAGTCACCCTGAGGGAGTAATCCTCTGAGTCACCCTGAGGGAGTAATCCTGTGAGTCACCCTGAGGGAGTAATTCTGTGAGTCACCCTGAGGGAGTAATCCTGTGAGTCACCCTGAGGGATTAACCCTGTGAGTCACCCTGAGGGAGTAATCCTGTGAGTCACCCTGAGGGAGTAATCCTGTGAGTCACCCTGAGGGATTAACCCTGTGAGTCACCCTGAGGGAGTAATCCTGTGAGTCACCCTGAGGGAGTAATCCTGTGAGTCACCCTGAGGGAGTAATCCTGTGAGTCACCCTGAGGGAGTAATCCTGTGAGTCACCCTGAGGGAGTAATCCTGTGAGTCACCCTGAGGGAGTAATCCTGTGAGTCACCCTGAGGGAGTAATCCTGTGAGTCACCCTGAGGGATTAACCCTGTGAGTCACCCTGAGGGAGTAATCCTGTGAGTCACCCTGAGGGAGTAATCCTGTGAGTCACCCTGAGGGATTAACCCTGTGAGTCACCCTGAGGGAGTAATCCTGTGAGTCACCCTGAGGGAGTAATTCTGTGAGTCACCCTGAGGGAGTAATCCTGTGCGTCACCCTGAGGGATTAACCCTGTGAGTCACCCTGAGGGAGTAATCCTGTGAGTCACCCTGAGGGAGTAATCCTGTGAGTCACCCTGAGGGAGTAATCCTGTGAGTCACCCTGAGGGAGTAATCCTGTGAGTCACCCTGAGGGAGTAATCCTGTGAGTCACCCTGAGGGAGTAATCCTGTGAGTCACCCTGAGGGAGTAATCCTGTGAGTCACCCTGAGGGAGTAATCCTGTGAGTCACCCTGAGGGAGTAATCCTGTGAGTCACCCTGAGGGAGTAATCCTGTGAGTCACCCTGAGGGAGTAATCCTGTGAGTCACCCTGAGGGAGTAATCCTGTGAGTCACCCTGAGGGAGTAATCCTGTGAGTCACCCTGAGGGAGTAATCCTGTGAGTCACCCTGAGGGAGTAATCCTGTGAGTCACCCTGAGGGAGTAATCCTGTGAGTCACCCTGAGGGAGTAATCCTGTGAGTCACCCTGAGGGAGTAATCCTGTGAGTCACCCTGAGGGAGTAATCCTGTGAGTCACCCTGAGGGAGTCGACTACCGTACTGCTGCTTCTGCCAATGGGGCTTTTTCTCGTCTTAGCGAACGGAGCGGTAAGAACCCTGGGATAACCATGATCAATAAAATATAATGAAACCTCGGAATTAATGAAGACTTAAAAAGAACGATAAACTCGAAGTATAAAAAGAAGTAAAATCCTAAATATTGAAGAGATATAAGACGCTTAACATCGAAGGGTCTTAACTGTTAGTTTCCCCGTTTTATTTTATCATTCCTTTGTTTTGTTTTGTTTTTGTGGTAAACTTTGTTTACCTGCGACACCTAATAAGGTATAATAAACAGCGAACCACAAAAAGGAGCCTTTATTAAGTTCCTTTACTAAGATAAAACGGTACATAAAAAGGGCCAAAATATTATTAACAATATTAATGTTTACTCGTAGCACGCCTTCATATATATATATATATATATATATATATATATATATAACGGTTCCACATTTGTAGTATTGATATTGCCGATAACTGAACACAACAATTATCTGTACAATAAGCCAACAGGTGTTCCACAGCGACACGAATTCACACAACTGCCAAAACAGAATAATAATGAAAAAGGTGTCTTGGTCTCCCTGAATAGTATGTCAGGCCAATGCCCGGTTGTAGTCTTCCGTCCTCGGATCTCTCTTTCTCTCTCTTTCTCTCCTTCTATCTCTATCTTTCTCTATTTCTCTCTCTCTCTCTCTCTCTCTCTCTCTCTCTCTCTCTCTCTCTCTCTCTCTCTCTCTCTCTCTCTCTCTCTCTCTCTCTCTCTCTCTCTTTCTCTCTCTCTGTCTCTCTCTCTCTCTTTCTCTCTTTCTCTTTATCTCTTTCTCACTCTCTCTTTCTCAATCTCTCTTTCTCAATCTCTCTTTCTCAATCTCTCTTTCTCAATCTCTCTTTCTCAATCTCTCTTTCTCAATCTCTCTTTCTCAATCTCTCTTTCTCAATCTCTCTTTCTCAATCTCTCTTTCTCAATCTCCCTTTCTCCCTCTGTGTTCCTTTCTCTCTCTCTATCTTTTTGTCTCTCTCTTTCTCTCTCTCTGTCTCTATCTATCTCCCTATCTCCCTTTCTCTCTATATCTATCTATCTATCTATCTATCTATCTATCTATCTATCTATCTCTCTTAAACTATCTATCTATCTATCTATCTATCAATCTCTCGCTCTCTATCTCTCTCTCTCTCGCTCTCTATCTCTCTCTCTCTCTCTCTCTCTCTCTCTCTCTCTCTCTCTCTCTCTCTGAACAAAAAAAAACATAAATAACACAAGTTTCACAATTAAAAACTGAGAAGATACAATGAACAGCAAGAAAAAGCGTTAAAATATGTCGTTATCTCACCTTAATTATAGATACCTGGCAGGAAGGGTGAAACAAGGTCGTTACCTTGACGTGACCCGCAAATAGTTGGGTATGTTTTCATAGGCGTTAATTATACTTTACTTGTTTTACATATCAAATTATTTAGACAGATGGTTCGCTGCAACATCGCCGTTCGATCGGTGTTTTTCCTGTTGTAAAACGATAATGATTTCTTCTCTCTTTTACGTCTGTTTTCACAAAAAAAAGAAAAAGAAAAAAAAAGCTACCAGCCATGTCGATTCGAGAAAATTAAGCTTTTGGGTACAGACAAACACAAAAAAATGGATATCATTGTTTGTCTTTTTATCTGTGAGTATGCGCGCGCACCCAGTGTAAACAAAAACATCAAAAGAGATTCATTCGCGCATCAAAAAGCAGATTTATTAATGCAATATCGTCACCCCACTGTCATTCTCCATTCAAAATTGAGCTCGAAAATGCCCAGCTACATTGTTCCAGAAATTCAAAGTTTTTCGTTCAGAATCAACGCCGCAAAAAATGTATCCACCACCACGCTAACTCAAGGTGTTTTTTCTTTATTCTTTTACTTTTTGTAGTTCGTTTATTATTTGTTGGAATATATGTTGCGCAGATATTCCGAAATGAGGTAGGACATAATTGTATGTATAATATGTAAAATTGATCTCAGGTGTGTTACTGTACAGCTGTACTATCAGATATATATATTTGTTCTGTCTTTCTTTCTCTATTCATTTTTCCTTTCTTTTTTTAATAATTTTCCGTTTCATCCGTTAAAATTCTCTTTGACTCTCAGCTACTTATTTATTATATCTTTAAAAATAACAATAAAATATACTGCATGGAATAAGGTATAGTGCATTAGACTACGTATAAATTATATCCTTTAAAAATAACAATAAAATATCTTACATAGGATAAGCTACAGCACTATTTCACTGTACACTCGTCTAAGTCATTATATTAAGTATCTTTTTTGGCTTTCGTATACATTCAAAAGATGCACACCCCACGCAGGACATTTCCTAGTAACATCCAACCAACTATGTACTTTTTTTCAAATTCCTTAACTTGGTTCGACAAAGTATATTAACAACTGGTGCAACTGTATGACTTTTTGCTCTCCTACTGAAAGGACTGAAAGATTTTGTTTCGTCTATGATAGATGAATATATGAATTGTTGATTTGAAAAAAATAAAACTTCCTTGGCTCCAGAAAGGTTTTGTTTCGTCTAAGATAGATTAATATATGAATTATTGATTTGGAGAAATAAAACTGTTCCTTGGCTCCAGAGAGGTTTTGTTTCGTCTAAGACAGATGATATATAAATTATTGAACTGAATAAATATAACTGGTCCTTGGCTTCTTGCTTTTCCCACCACCAGGGGGACTGACCGGAAAAATCTACGTGTCATTTGAAATTAAGCGTATTTAACAAACCTTCAATGTGTTGTTTCGTCTATGTTTCGTCTAAGATAGATTAATATATGAATTATTGATTTGAAGAAATAAAACTGTTCCTTGGCTCCAGAAAGGTTTTGTTTCGTCTAAGACAGATGCTATATAAATTATTGAACTGAATAAATATAACTGGTCCTTGGCTTCTTGCTTTTCCCACCACCAGGGGGGACTGACCGGAAAAATCTACGTGTCATTTGAAATTAAGCGTATTTAACAAACCTTCAATGTGTTGCTGATACAACTCGCTCGCAACATTTTATATTTTATATCAATGGGTATTTCCTTTCTTTCTTTCTTTCTCTCTCTCTCTCTCTCTCTCTCTCTCTCTCTCTCTCTCTCTCTCTCTCTCTCTCTCTCTCTCTCTCTCTCTCTCTCTCTCTCTCTCTCTCTCTCTCTCTCTCTCTCTCTCTCTCTTAAACGTCCTGGATTTACTCATCAAGCATTTTTATATATATATATTCATTTTATTTTAGATGTAAATAGGTAAGTAATGTAGATACACTAAAGAGAAAATAGATTTTATCAAGAGCATAGACAAGTATCAAGTAGCACTTGAGTTAATGAAATCATGTCTTTAAGGGCGAATATCATGTCTGTGGAAATAATTATTTTTTTCTGGTTTTCGATAAAGAAAATTACAATATACTTTACTCTATATCGTGACCACCGAAATGCATGCATAATGGAAAAAAAAGAGATGGGGGAATAGGCCTACAAATACCCTGGAAATTGCCTTCGAAAAATATAGAATAGGCCTACAAATACCCTGGAAATTGCCTTCGAAAAATATATTAATAAAAACGACTAGGATAAGTTAATAAAAGGTGTCCAAACGCGTGAACAGGCCTAGGTATCGCAAGTCCCGTGTAAAAAGTGGCAGTTATTAGGGTGGTGTCATTTTCTCAGGGCTGTTGCCAACGCGGAGTATTGGATCCGACACATTTTGAGATTGGCTACCACTTTACCTTTCCTCTGAATGTGATTGGTTACCGTGCGATGACGTCACGGAGGATGAAACGTTGCATTCGAGTCTAAATAAATCCAATCTTTACGTAGCAAAGGAAAAATGACAGTAAACAGATAATGAAAACAAACTAAACTGCCTCTGTTAGTCGAAGAAAACCGCTAGTTTTGTGTTTACTAATCACAAATACTGAGTGGATTCTTCCTTTTTTAATAACATGGGAACCTGAAATAAATATTAGATAAACAAGAAAATTCGTGTATTTTGTAGAGTGAAAACCACATGATTATTGAGTTCAGTATTATGTGACGTACGGAAGGAGTAGTGATGTCACATTCTTTCTATATATAGCGTAAATTTTAAATGCTATCATTTAAAATGCTATATAAAAGTAATCAGGTTTTATAAATTAATTCTTGAATTACGATTAACAATTTGGCTCAAAACGATTATATCACAAGACTTACCATCTAACAGATATATAAATAAATATAAGTTAGAATGAAGTTAGAAAAGTATTACATAACACTTAAAAACATTGAAGGAAGGCGATTTACAACTTGAGCACTCACGCACTGCGATAACACGAAGAATTTGTTTTTAGGATACAACACAGTTTCTCAAACACTCGGCGCAGGCGGCTGCTGGTTCCACGAAAGGTCGCCGATACCAGGGGTGGGTCCTGAAAATTTTCTGGTGGGGGACACAGGGGGTAACAACAATAGATTTGGGGGGGGGGCAAAAGTAACAAAAATTGAGGCTGCCCACTTCAATATTTGTATTGTAATGTTACACATTGTTTCTGTTTTCATCTTCCTGTATGTGTTATATATTGATATATATTAATATCATATATTAATGTATAAATATTTTATATTAGTATATAAATATATCTACAAATATTCTATAAAAATATGAATATTATATATTGGTATTATTTATTAATACATAAAGGGTCAATGACCATCGGAGGGGGGCACACGGGGTGGGCAATCAGATTGAAGGGGGGGGGGGGGTGACCCCGGTGCCTCTGGTCGCTACGGACAAAATAACAAAAAATAGTGTATTGAAAGCGTGGTCAGAAAAGCTCCGTTCATTATTCCAGTGCAAGAGAGACAAAGAAGATCGTTTGAAAAGATGTATAGAGAAGAATAATATACAAAGAGGAGAATCAGGATGTGGAGGTGAAGGACGTAAAGATAAAAATGATAAAGATACGATGTCGAATAAAACGTTAAAAAAAGATGTTTCCTGTAATGTCCTTTCTTTATTCATAATTATACAGACGGTGGCACTTACATTAGTCAAGAGAACAAGATTAATACAAAAGTTGAACGCAGTATCAAAAATGTCAGAATTGCGTCAGATCACATGAAGCCTTTGTCACGCTGTTCCGGTGTTCTCTAGCAACGTTAGAGAAAAGAAAAAAAAATACACAAGAGGATATCATAAATTCCTAGTTTCTTTTACTTGTATTTTGTTTTGTTTTCCTTATATATCTGATTGTAAGAGAAAAGCCTCCATAGGTTGTGTTCAGTCGCGTTGCTTAAATTTGATCGTTTGCTTCATTGTTAGGTTGCAGTATACTCCAAAAGTTGTAGTTTGTTAGCTTAATGTAATATATGTATACAACTTATGCACATAAGCTTTACTTGTATATTAATCTAACAAATCATTGAATTTTGGTGGTGATCCTGATCCAGTAATATTTTGATTGATTGCATTAGTTATTCTTATAGACCGATTCGGTAACGCCTAGCAACGAGCACTTGGTGAAAACAAACCCTCGTTCGTTCGAAAAATCACTGTGCTTTACTTACAAAGTCGCTGAGATTTTCTGAGAATTTCATTTCTTTGTGTGAAAATGCCAAGGAACTGTGTTGCGGTTGGTTGTTCGAACCACAACATGATGGGAAAGACAGGTTTAACCTTTCATATATTTCCAGATCGCGAAAAGAAACCTGAATAATGGAAGCAATGGGTAGGCCTACAGGCCATGAAACGCATGGACGCTAATGGAAGTGCTTGGACGCCTGATGGAAAATGTTTACATCTGCTCAGAACATTGATCTACATATCAATATATTACACCTTTTCAAATTCCAGAGAGATAATTACTCTTGTCTATCTACACTACCTTAACATTGTCGATATTATTTTCTATTCTATAAAACACAAAAGCAATTCTATTCATTTTATTCCTTTTTTGTAATAAATTGATTTATCATAATCTATATTTACAAGAAAACCATCCCCGGATTCACTTCACCCAGACTTTACCCCAAGTGCCTTCAAGCACTGTCCATTAAATGAAAACAAAGCAGGTATACAGTTGCCTGTTGCCTTTGATTCTGAAATGCCATATGGTCCAGCAGAAGAAACAACTGAAGAAGGCCTATTTCTTGAAGTCAAATCATTGAGGAGAGAGAAAAATGCGTTGTGCGCTTTTAGGCCTATATGACTTCATTGTCTCCTTTGTATAAACACCTAGTAAATGGGAATAAAAGTGACATTAGGAAATGGCACCGATTTCACAGGAAAATACCCTATATAGCTAAACGTCATACATTACTGTAGTAAACTATGTTATTATGAAATTATTATCTTCATCTGCTTTATTGATAAAATAGTCGTAGATATCGGAATATTCAATTTTAGGTCATTTCGAAGGATCGTCGATCCAGATCTCGGTATGAGTACTCTTTCAGCTACACAGCTTCTAGTTTTGCTTCATATCACCTTTTCGCTTCGGTTTTTGAAGAATCAAAGAATTCATACGCCATTTTCCTTCACGTTGATCGCGAGGTATCTGCGAGCGACGGGTTTGTTTTCACCAAGTGGAATGGCGACTCCGGCTCGTGACGTCACACCGAATCGGTCTGTTGCCTTTATTACCTCCACCAAGAAGGTTATGTTTACGGACGTCACCTGTGTACTTGAGAAAGGTGATTTTAATGTAATTCTTCATGTGAATATTTTTATTGCATCATTGACCAAGTTGACTTAGCGTAGCTATATGATCTCTGAATGCATCTAGTTGTCATTATTATTACTATTATTAATAATATCGTCGTTGTTGCTTTTGATGTTGCTGTTGGTTTATTTTGAATTTGGGGTAAAATTATAGTTATATTAATAACTAAATAGGTATGGAATCATCTGACATGGTTCGATTTATCAAACAAGAAACGAACATACACGAACAAAAATTTAACTTTCCCCCCGATGATAGGAGAAAAAAACAGATAATCATTTTTTCTCCGTTGATATGCATTACGTAACGTCATTTCTTTCCTTAGTTCTAGACCAATAGGAACCCCGGTTTAGTGATTCAGGGAGTGACGTCATTTCTTTTCTCACTTTTCGACCAATAGCAACGCCGGTTTAGTGATTCAGGGATTGACGTCACTTTTCGACCAATAGGAACGCCGGATTAGTGATTCAGGAGTGACGTCACTTTTCGACCAATAGGAACGCCGGATTAGTGATTCAGGGATTGACGTCACTTTTCGACCAATAGGAACGCCGGATTAGTGATTCAGGAGTGACGTCACTTTTCGACCAATAGGAACGCCGGATTAGTGATTCAGGAGTGACGTCACTTTTCGACCAATAGGAACGCCGGATTAGTGATTCAGGGATTGACGTCACTTTTCGACCAATAGGAACGCCGGATTAGTGATTCAGGGAGTGACGTCATTTCTTTTCTCACTTTTCGACCAATAGGAACGCCGGTTTAGTGATTCAGGAGTGACGTCACTTTTCGACCAATAGGAACGCCGGATTAGTGATTCAGGGATTGACGTCACTTTTCTCACTTTTCGACCAATAGGGACGAAGGTTTAGTGATTCAGGGAGTGACGTCATTTCTTTTCTCACTTTTCGACCAAAAGGAACGTCGGTTTAGTGATTCAGGGAGTGACGTCATTTCTTTTCTCACTTTTCGACCAATAGGGACGAAGGTTTAGTGATTCAGGAAGTGACGTCATTTCTTTTCTCACTTTTCGACCAATAGGAACGTCGGTTTAGTGATTCAGGGAGTGACGTCATTTCTTTTCTCACTTTTCGACCAATAGGGACGAAGGTTTAGTGATTCAGGGAGTGACGTCACTTCTTTTCTCACTTCTCGACCAATAGGGACGAAGGTTTAGTGATTCAGGGAGTGACGTCATTTCTTTTCTCACTTTTCGACCAATAGGAACGCCGGATTAGTGATTCAGGGAGTGACGTCACTTCTTTTCTCACTTTTCGACCAATAGGGATGAAGGTTTAGTGATTCAGGAAGTGACGTCATTTCTTTTCTCACTTTTCGACCAATAGAGACGAAGCTTTAGTGATTCAGGAAGTGACGTCATTTCTTTTCTCACTTTTCGACCAATAGGGACGAAGGTTTAGTGATTCAGGGAGTGACGTCATTTCTTTTCTCACTTTTCGACCAATAGGGACGAAGGTTTAGTGATTCAGGGAGTGACGTCATTTCTTTTCTCACTTTTCGACCAATAGGGACGAAGGTTTAGTGATTCAGGGAGTGACGTCATTTCTTTTCTCACTTTTCGACCAATAGGGACGAAGGTTTAGTGATTCAGGGAGTGACGTCATTTCTTTTCTCACTTTTCGACCAATAGGGACGAAGGTTTAGTGATTCAGGGAGTGACGTCATTTCTTTTCTCACTTTTCGACCAATAGGGACGAAGGTTTAGTGATTCAGGGAGTGACGTCACTTCTTTTCTCACTTTTCGACCAATAGGGACGAAGGTTTAGTGATTCAGGGAGTGACGTCACTTCTTTTCTCACTTTTCGACCAATAGGAACGTCGGTTTAGTGATTCAGGGAGTGACGTCATTTCTTTTCTCACTTTTCGACCAATAGGGACGAAGGTTTAGTGATTCAGGGAGTGACGTCACTTCTTTTCTCACTTTTCGACCAATAGGAACGTCGGTTTAGTGATTCAGGGAGTGACGTCATTTCTTTTCTCACTTTTCGACCAATAGGGACGAAGGTTTAGTGATTCAGGGAGTGACGTCATTTCTTTTCTCACTTTTCGACCAATAGGAACGCCGGATTAGTGATTCAGGGAGTGACGTCACTTCTTTTCTCACTTTTCGACCAATAGGGACGAAGGTTTAGTGATTCAGGGAGTGACGTCACTTCTTTTCTCACTTTTCGACCAATAGGAACGTCGGTTTAGTGATTCAGGGAGTGACGTCATTTATTTTCTCACTTTTCGACCAATAGGGACGAAGGTTTAGTGATTCAGGGAGTGACGTCATTTCTTTTCTCACTTTTCGACCAATAGGAACGCCGGATTAGTGATTCAGGGAGTGACGTCACTTCTTTTCTCACTTTTCGACCAATAGGAACGCCGGTTTAGTGATTCAGGGAGTGACGTCACTTCTTTTCTCACTTTTCGACCAATAGGGACGAAGGTTTAGTGATTCAGGAAGTGACGTCATTTCTTTTCTCACTTTTCGACCAATAGGAACGCCGGTTTAGTGATTCAGGGAGTGACGTCATTTCTTTTCTCACTTTTCGACCAATAGGGACGAAGGTTTAGTGATTCAGGGAGTGACGTCACTTCTTTTCTCACTTTTCGACCAATAGGGACGAAGGTTTAGTGATTCAGGGAGTGACGTCATTTCTTTTCTCACTTTTCGACCAATAGGGACGAAGGTTCAGTGATTCAGGAAGTGACGTCATTTCTTTTCTCACTTTTCGACCAATAGGGATGAAGGTTTAGTGATTCAGGGAGTGACGTCATTTCTTTTCTCACTTTTCGACCAATAGGGACGAAGGTTTAGTGATTCAGGGAGTGACGTCATTTCTTTTCTCACTTTTCGACCAATAGGGACGAAGGTTTAGTGATTCAGGGAGTGACGTCATTTCTTTTCTCACTTTTCGACCAATAGGGACGAAGGTTTAGTGATTCAGGGAGTGACGTCACTTCTTTTCTCACTTTTCGACCAATAGGGACGAAGGTTTAGTGATTCAGGGAGTGACGTCACTTCTTTTCTCACTTTTCGACCAATAGGAACGTCGGTTTAGTGATTCAGGGAGTGACGTCATTTCTTTTCTCACTTTTCGACCAATAGGGACGAAGGTTTAGTGATTCAGGGAGTGACGTCACTTCTTTTCTCACTTTTCGACCAATAGGAACGTCGGTTTAGTGATTCAGGGAGTGACGTCATTTCTTTTCTCACTTTTCGACCAATAGGGACGAAGGTTTAGTGATTCAGGGAGTGACGTCATTTCTTTTCTCACTTTTCGACCAATAGGGACGAAGGTTTAGTGATTCAGGGAGTGACGTCATTTCTTTTCTCACTTTTCGACCAATAGGGACGAAGGTTCAGTGATTCAGGGAGTGACGTCATTTCTTTTCTCACTTTTCGACCAATAGGAACGCCGGATTAGTGATTCAGGGAGTGACGTCACTTCTTTTCTCACTTTTCGACCAATAGGAACGCCGGTTTAGTGATTCAGGGAGTGACGTCATTTCTTTTCTCACTTTTCGACCAATAGGAACGCCGGATTAGTGATTCAGGGAGTGACGTCACTTCTTTTCTCACTTTTCGACCAATAGGGACGAAGGTTTAGTGATTCAGGGAGTGACGTCACTTCTTTTCTCACTTTTCGACCAATAGGGACGAAGGTTTAGTGATTCAGGGAGTGACGTCACTTCTTTTCTCACTTTTCGACCAATAGGAACGCCGGATTAGTGATTCAGGGAGTGACGTCATTTCTTTTCTCACTTTTCGACCAATAGGGACGCCGGTTTAGTGATTCAGGGAGTGACGTCATTTCTTTTCTCACTTTTCGACCAATAGGGACGCCGGTTTAGTGATTCAGGGAGTGACGTCATTTCTTTTCTCTCTTCGACCAATAGGAACCCCGGTTTAGTGATTCAGGGAGTGATGTCATTTCTTTTCTCACTTTTCGACCAATAGGAACGCCGGATTAGTGATTCAGGGAGTGACGTCACTTCTTTTCTCACTTTTCGACCAATAGGGACGAAGGTTTAGTGATTCAGGGAGTGACGTCATTTCTTTTCTCACTTTTCGACCAATAGGAACGCCGGATTAGTGATTCAGGGAGTGACGTCATTTCTTTTCTCACTTTTCGACCAATAGGAACGCCGGATTAGTGATTCAGGGAGTGACGTCATTTCTTTTCTCACTTTTCGACCAATAGGAACGCCGGATTAGTGATTCAGGGAGTGACGTCATTTCTTTTCTCACTTTTCGACCAATAGGAACGCCGGTTTAGTGATTCAGGGAGTGACGTCATTTCTTTTCTCACTTTTCGACCAATAGGAACGCCGGTTTAGTGATTCAGGGAGTGACGTCATTTCTTTTCTCACTTCTCGACCAATAGGGACGAAGGTTTAGTGATTCAGGGAGTGACGTCATTTCTTTTCTCACTTCTCGACCAATAGGAACGCCGGTTTAGTGATTCAGGGAGTGACGTCATTTCTTTTCTCACTTTTCGACCAATAGGAACGCCGGTTTAGTGATTCAGGGAGTGACGTCATTTCTTTTCTCACTTCTCGACCAATAGGGACGAAGGTTTAGTGATTCAGGGAGTGACGTCATTTCTTTTCTCACTTCTCGATCAATAGGAACGCCGGTTTAGTGATTCAGGAAGTGACGTCATTTCTTTTCTCACTTTTCGACCAATAGGGACGAAGGTTTAGTGATTCAGGGAGTGACGTCATTTCTTTTCTCACTTTTCGACCAATAGGGACGAAGGTTTAGTGATTCAGGGAGTGACGTCATTTCTTTTCTCACTTTTCGACCAATAGGAACGCCGGTTTAGTGATTCAGGAAGTGACGTCATTTCTTTTCTCACTTTTCGACCAATAGGGACGAAGGTTTAGTGATTCAGGGAGTGACGTCACTTCTTTTCTCACTTTTCGACCAATAGGGACGCCGGTTTAGTGATTCAGGAAGTGACGTCACTTCTTTTCTCACTTTTCGACCAATAGGGACGAAGGTTTAGTGATTCAGGGAGTGACGTCATTTCTTTTCTCACTTTTCGACCAATAGGGACGAAGGTTTAGTGATTCAGGGAGTGACGTCATTTCTTTTCTCACTTTTCGACCAATAGGGACGAAGGTTTAGTGATTCAGGAAGTGACGTCACTTCTTTTCTCACTTTTCGACCAATAGGGACGAAGGTTTAGTGATTCAGGGAGTGACGTCATTTCTTTTCTCACTTTTCGACCAATAGGGACGAAGGTTTAGTGATTCAGGGAGTGACGTCATTTTTTTTCTCTCTTCGACCAATAGGAACGCCGGTTTAGTGATTCAGGGATTGACTTCACTTCTTTTTTCACTTTTCGACCAAAAGGAACGCCGGATTAGTGATTCAGGGAGTGACGTCATTTCTTTTCTCACTTTTCGACCAATAGGGACGAAGGTTTAGTGATTCAGGGAGTGACGTCATTTCTTTTCTCACTTTTCGACCAATAGGAACGCCGGTTTAGTGATTCAGGGAGTGACGTCATTTCTTTTCTCACTTTTCGACCAATAGGAACGTCGGTTTAGTGATTCAGGGAGTGACGTCATTTCTTTTCTCACTTTTCGACCAATAGGAACGCCGGATTAGTGATTCAGGGAGTGACGTCATTTCTTTTCTCACTTTTCGACCAATAGGGACGAAGGTTTAGTGATTCAGGGAGTGACGTCATTTCTTTTCTCACTTTTCGACCAATAGGAACGCCGGATTAGTGATTCAGGGAGTGACGTCACTTCTTTTCTCACTTTTCGACCAATAGGAACGCCGGATTAGTGATTCAGGGATTGACGTCATTTCTTTTCTCACTTTTCGACCAATAGGAACGCCGGTTTAGTGATTCAGGGAGTGACGTCACTTCTTTTCTCACTTTTCGACCAATAGGAACGCCGGTTTATTGATTCAGGGAGTGACGTCATTTCTTTTCTCACTTTTCGACCAATAGGAACGCCGGTTTAGTGATTCAGGGAGTGACGTCACTTCTTTTCTCACTTTTCGACCAATAGGGATGAAGGTTTAGTGATTCAGGAAGTGACGTCACTTCTTTTCTCACTTTTCGACCAATAGGGATGAAGGTTTAGTGATTCAGGAAGTGACGTCACTTCTTTTCTCACTTTTCGACCAATAGGAACGTCGGTTTAGTGATTCAGGGAGTGACGTCACTTCTTTTCTCACTTTTCGACCAATAGGGACGCCGGTTTAGTGATTCAGGAAGTGACGTCATTTCTTTTCTCACTTTTCGACCAATAGGGATGAAGGTTTAGTGATTCAGGGAGTGACGTCACTTCTTTTCTCACTTTTCGACCAATAGGAACGCCGGTTTATTGATTCAGGGAGTGACGTCATTTCTTTTCTCACTTTTCGACCAATAGGAACGCCGGTTTAGTGATTCAGGGAGTGACGTCACTTCTTTTCTCACTTTTCGACCAATAGGAACGCCGGTTTAGTGATTCAGGGAGTGACGTCATTTCTTTTCTCACTTTTCGACCAATAGGGACGAAGGTTTAGTGATTCAGGGAGTGACGTCACTTCTTTTCTCACTTTTCGACCAATAGGAACGCCGGTTTAGTGATTCAGGGAGTGACGTCATTTCTTTTCTCACTTTTCGACCAATAGGAACGCCGGTTTAGTGATTCAGGGAGTGACGTCACTTCTTTTCTCACTTTTCGACCAATAGGAACGCCGGATTAGTGATTCAGGGAGTGACGTCACTTCTTTTCTCACTTTTCGATCAATAGGAACGCCGGTTTAAAGTTTTTTTTTTTTTTTTTTTTGTTTTTTTTTTTTTTTTTTTTTGACTAATAGGAAAGTCGGTTTAAATGATTTTAATTCTTAATGTAAACATTTTTCCATGCTTTACTGATTAGCACTTACAGACTTTACATAAGGTAGTCTATTTATTTAAAACTTCCCGCAGATTAAAATGTTGGAGTCGTAAAGTTTTGATAAATGATATTGAAAAATTAAGAGAATGAAAACGAATGAATTATTTCATTCTCATTTTTCTTTCCGTATTTTTGAGTTATGTTCGGAAAAAAATATATCTTTCGGGATATTGTGAAATGGTGAGATGTGAAATTGTTGATTAATGATTTTGCAGAATGAGAGTAATAAAGAACATAAATCGTGAGGAAGGAAAAATCAATATATACACTTTATTCGCAGGTTTTCTGTGTTTTTTGTTGTTCTGCCTTATTCTTTACTCTTTGTTCTTCTTCTTTGTCTTCTTTATTCTTTGTTCTTTTTCTTTGTCTTCTTTATTCTTTGTTCTTCTTTGTCTTCTTATTCTTTATTCTTTGTTCTTCTTTATTATTTGTTCTTCTTATTTGTCTTCTTTATTCTTTGTTCTTCTTCTTCGTCTTCTTCTTTATCTTTATTCTTTGTTCTTCTTCTTTATCTTTATTCTTTGTTCTTCTTTATCTTTATTCTTTGTTCTTCTTTATCTTTATTCTTTGTTCTTCTTTGGCTTCCTATTCTTAATTATTTAGTTTTTGGGCTTCTTTTTCTCCCTTTTCCTTATTCTTTATTCTTCTTCTTTGTCTTCTTTATTCTTTGTTCTTCTTTAACTCAACAAATGTGATACAATCGTTAATATCTTTTAATATGTGTGTGTGCGTGAGTGTGTATGTGTGTGTGTGTGTCTGTGTGTATGTGTACATGTACGTTTGTATGTGTGTGTGTTTGTTTGTCCAATATTACAGGCAATTCCCTCTTTGCGATTCGCCCAAAATTATCTAAATTATCTATACAGTAATCTAGAAAATTAAACGAAAAACCATTCCCTTTTTTCACCAATAGAGGGAGTTGCTTGTTCAAGTTCCTTTGCCTGTCACACCTGAGTGGTTATTGCATCATACCTTTAATCAAGCGTTTATCCCTAAATCAGTCTACGTTTCTTTCTTCCTCTTCTTTTTCTTCGTCTTCTGTTTTGTCTTCTGCTTCGTCTTATTCTTATTCTTCGTGTTGTTCTTCTTGTCTTCTTCTTCTTCGTCTTCTTCGTCTTCGTCTTCTTCCTTTTTTCCATCTTATTCTTCATCTTCTTATTCTTCTTCATCTTCTTTTTCTTCGTCTTCTGATGCTTCTGCTTCTTCTTCGTCTTCTTCTTCTTCTTCCTCTTATTCATCCTATTCTTCCTCTTCTTCATTTTGTTCTTTTCTTCTTCTTCTTCGTCTGCTTCTGCGTCTTCTTCACTCCTTCTTCATCGTCTTCTTCATCTTCTTCTTAATCATTATCACCATCTCCTTCTTCATCTTCATCGTCTTCTTCTCTTAAACTAAGAAAATTAATATCTTCAGTTCCGAAGCACAGTCGAGGAAGGCAAAATGGCGACATGCTTTTCTCGTAGCTGAGATTTTTATTCTTTATGTTTCACTATCATTGCGTAAATCATTACCATTTCCACTACCATTGTCATTGAATAAGACGGTACCATTGACCACTCACGGAATCAGTAATTATGATTAAGCAATTCCTTTGAACATTGCTCTGAATGAGGAAAATTATCGTCTCTTTCAAAACATGTAAATAGTGACCGTGTATATAAAGCGTTCGTCGAAAATATATAAATAAGGTGAAAACCATGAGTTTACATATTTATTTAATAGTTCTCACAATAGACGCATGTGACACAATATGTAGAAAGAGTGAAAATTAAACACTACCAGCACGTGAATACAGGGATGATTACACTAATGTATTCATGAAAAGAACTTGAATGGGACTGTGATAGGGATCATGTCTATAAATAAACACGACGGCTTAAGAGATAGAATGATGCCATTGAGAGATTATATGATATTCACCTGAATGTGACTACGGATGCAAGAAGTATTAAATGAGGAAGAAAGGAGGGAAAGTAATAGAAAAGGGTGAAAAGGAGGGAAAGGAGAGTAAAAAGGTGAGAAAGAGGGAAGGAGGGAGAGTAAAAGTCGTTACTTTTTTCTTTTTGACCAATAGGAATGCTGTTTGAGATATGCACTACGTGACGTCATGTCTTTCCGACCATGAAAAGCACCGGTTTAGTTATGCGATGCGTGACGTCATTTCTTTTCTTTCTTCTCGACCAATAGGAACGCCGATTTAGGTATGTGATGCGTGACGTCATTTCTTTTCTTTCTTTTCGACCAATTATGCAGTGAGTGACGTCCTTTCTTTTCTCGACTAATAGTTGATGTAATTATTTTCTTATATTTTAGACCAATAGGAAGGTCGGTTTAATAGGCATTGCGTGACGTCACTTCTTTTTGACCTTTTGCCAGCTTTCATCACGCAAGGAGTGACGTCATCTCTCGACCTCTCGACCAATAGGAACCGTTCATTAACCATACAAGCAGTGATGTCACCCTTCTTATGTCATTGTAATAAAGATTTAGCCGTTATTGTTGCTAGTTAAGACTTACTTTTTTTTTTTCAAAGTAGTTTTTTATTAATTATTTTTTGTATGCACTAATCCATTTATTTTAACATCTATTTACTAACCTATTATTTATCTGATTTCGCTACATTTTACTTATTAACTTATTTTCAGTAATTTATTGCTTTCGAATAGAATGCACGCTTTTGCAATGCACTTGTTTATGTAATTAAATATCTGTTTATTTATTTTCATCATCAATTTAATAATTTCCGAGATCTGTTTAGCTGAGTAATTATCATTAGTTACATATACATTAATCAATCTATTTTTCAGGGAAACAGACAATGAAAATTATTAACCTGTTTATATAATTTCAATCTTAATATATTTTTTCTTCTTTTCTTTCTTACTTTTTCCTGATAAATCGCTACAGAGGATAAGCATCAAACTCCAATGACATTAATTTGAATGTTAATCTCATGCTGATTTTGATTGCTTTTATTAGGTTCAGATTCTAGATAAATAAGTATCAGCGATTCGCTTTTGTCCACGGATGATAAAATCTAATCTTATTGATTTCGAGAGAATAATACATAATCTTTATATCAAAGTCGAGGCTTGGCGTTTGACATGAATAATTAAGTGATCCAATCAAGGAAAGTTCATTATATATCCGGTAAAAATTGCCGTTTGAAATCTTTATTGTTTTCTCTGTCTCTCTCTCTCTCTCTCTGTCTCTCTGTCTGTCTGTCTGTCTGTCTCTCTTTCTCTCTCTCTGTCTGTCTGTCTCTGTCTCTCTCTCTCTCTCTCTCTCTCTCTCTCTCTCTCTCTCTCTCTCTCTTT
Organism: Penaeus vannamei; assembly: GCF_042767895.1. Taxonomy (NCBI): domain Eukaryota; kingdom Metazoa; phylum Arthropoda; class Malacostraca; order Decapoda; family Penaeidae; genus Penaeus; species Penaeus vannamei. The sequence goes on from NC_091550.1 coordinate 46,681,944, forward strand.
CTCTTTCTCTTTCTCTTTCTCTTTCTCTTTCTCTTTCTTTTTCTCTTTCTCTTTCTCTTCTCTCTCTTTCTCTTTCTCTTTCTCTTTCTCTCTGTCCTACCTCTCTCTCTCTCTGTCCTATCCCTCTCTCTCTCTCTCTCTCTCTCTCTCTCTCTCTCTCTCTCTCTCTCTCTCTCTCTCTCTCTCTCTCTCTCTCACTCTCTCTCTCTCTCTCACTCTCTCTCTCTCTCTCTCTCTCTCTCTCTCTCTCTCTCTGTATATATATATAAATATATATATATCTATCTATATATATATATATATATATATATATAAATATATATACATATATATATATATATCTTTGTATATCTATATATTTATCTATTTATTTCTTTATTTCTCTCTCTCTCTCTCTCTCTCTCTCTCTCTCTCTCTCTCTCTCTCTCTCTCTCTCTCTCTCTCTCTCTCTCTCTCTCTCTCTCTCTCTCTCTCTCTCTCCCTCTCTCTGTTCCAACGTCTGACTGGATCTCCGTCTCTGTCGAGGTTTCTTCCACGTCGTCTAACTGAGGGCGTCTTGCAGTACATTATGTAGTCTATCCTCGTCGCTTCTGCTAAAAACTGTCTGCTGCCCCTCTCTCTGCCCCTGAAACGATCTGCTGCCACTGCTTACGTCGCTCCTAACCCCACCCCACCCCAACCCCAGCCGCGCCTTCGCCACCATGCATACGTTCGCATAGAAAGCTCAAAACAAGGCCTATATGAGTACTTATATAGACCTTGGCTCAAACTCCCTCGCTCTCCTGCCCCGCCTTCGTCCTCCGTGTGCCGCGCCCTTGCCGGGTCTGCCTATCTTCTCGCATAATACGAGAAGATCACTCTGAAAACCCTGTGTGTTGTGTAGTGCAGTGGTTAACGTGCTGGTCTTGCAATGTTCCTGACCTACGTTCGATCCTGAGCGCTACCAGTGGATGGTAACCCCCGGCCATTCCTTGCACACTGGGGGAGATTTAGAAGCAAAATAAAATAGATAGTATGTCACAGCAGAGAATATCCATTGTAACAAATATAATTGAAACTAAAAAGTCTGCTTACTGGACTCGCTAAGAAAAGTAGTCTCACCTCTAGAGTCTCGCCCTTCCTAGTTCTTCATTTTCTGGGTTCTTCGAGTCACCGAAAATACTGCAGCAGCCTTAGGTTAGATTAGAGTTAGGTTAGGTTAGGTTTAGGTAAGGTCAGGATTAGGTTCGGCTAGGTTTAGGTTAGGATTAGGTTAGGTTAGGTTTAGGTAAGGTTAG
>NC_091550.1:46713220-46715720 GCF_042767895.1 Penaeus vannamei
TTTTTTTCTCTCTCTCTGTTTCTATATCTGCACTTCATTTGTTAAATAATTTTATTTTTCATTTATTTCTTTGTCTATCTCTGATGTGAAAATATGTTTAAATAATTTCCTTTTTTATTTTTTTTTCTCTCTCTGTTTCTATATCTGCCCTTCATTTGTTAAATAATTTTATTTTTCATTTATTTCTTTGTCTATCTCTGATGTGAAAATATGTTTAAATAATTTCCTTTTTTATTTTTTTCTCTCTCTCTGTTTCTATATCTGCCCTTCATTTGTTAAATAATTTTATTTTTCATTTATTTCTTTGTCTATCTCTGATGTGAAAATATGTTTAAATAATTTCCTTTTTTATTTTTTTTTTCTCTCTCTGTTTCTATATCTGCCCTTCATTTGTTAAATAATTTTATTTTTCATTTATTTCTTTGTCTATCTCTGATGTGAAAATAAGTTTAAATAATTTCCTTTTTTATTTCTTTTTTTCTCCCTCTGTTTCTATATCTACCCTTCATTTGTTAAATAATTTTATTTTTCATTTATTTCTTTGTCTATCTCTGTCTCTATATCTACCTTCATTTGTTAAAGATCAAGAAACTACTGATTTATATGTCTATCTGAATATATATGTCTACTATCTTTTTGTTTTTCCTTATTTTGTAATGTTTCCCTATCTATCTACCTATCTATCTACCTTCTAAATAAATACAAAATTACATTCCTACCTTCTTGCCTTCCTATCTACCTACCTACCTACCTACCTACCTACCTACCTAAATACATACTTACGTTCCTACCTTCTTGCCTTCCTATCTACCTACCTACCTACCTACCTAAATACATACTTACGTTCCTACCTTCTTGCCTTCCTATATATCTACCTACCTACCGTTATCTGTTTGCAAATCCATCTCAGTGTTTGTGTAGCAGTCAGTCTCTGTCATGTCTGTACACTTATAGTTTGTGTATCAAGGTATTAAATGTGTATGTGTGCGTTCAAGTGTGCATGTCTACGTGCGTTTGGTCTTGCGTATGCGTGTGTGTGCTTGTGTTTGTGTTTGTGTGTGTGTGTGTGTGTGTGTGTGTGTGTGTGTGTGTGTGTGTGTGTGTGTGTGTGTGTGTGTGTGTGTGTGTGTTCTACTGTCTGTGTGTGTGTGTGTGTGTGTGTGTGTGTGTGTGTGTGTGTGTGTGTGTGTGTGTGTGTGTGTGTGTGTGTGTGTGTGTGTGTGTGTGTTTGTGCTTGTGTATATGCGTGTGTGTGTTCTTGTGTGTGTGCGTGTGTGTGTGTTCGCGCGCGTGTGTGTGTGTGTGTGTCCGCGAGTGTGCGTGCGTTTGAGGTAACTTGAACCTTTCAACTTCTCTCATCTTCCGAGTCCGCATAATCCACTTGGTCGTAAGTGGAAGTGGGTGATATGTATCGTTTATTCATGACAAGAATGTTTGTAATCTGCTAGGAATATTCACCAACACAAATCATAATAATCATGTATTTAAACTAATGTGACATCTAAATATATATTGCATTTTATACCCTTATAATTTTCGAGTGTCCTTTTTACACGGAATTCCATTTGAAAGTGTCCGTCATCATCATCCGCGTATTCCAAGACCCTCAAAGGAGCTTGCTTATATTCGTCCTCAAACGAAGGTCTTATTGCAGATTATGATACTCGCTTTAACTATTTCTTCTCTGCAACCTCAAGCGAACCCATATACGTCGTTTTAGTAGTCGTTGTGTCTCCATTTTTACAGAATGTGACAGATAACCTGCGAGGAGGACAGCGCGGGAAGCCATTCTTTTATCCGGAATCTTTAAGGCAGTATGGTAGACTCTTGTCCAATCAGAGATCGATGTTGAATGACGTCACTTCTAACACGTGCGTTTGTTTACATTTTGGACTGGGAAGGACTCGGGGCAAAATGGGAGTGCAACCTACTACAACTGCTCGTAGAAAGTCCTAAAGCAATGAGTAGGAGGAGATTCCTTAACACAGAGAGGAACACTAAATCAACAAATTGTCCCATGAAAGTTTCCATCAAGAAAATCGGTCACTGTTATTGATAAAATAACAAAGAGGGCACCACACTCTTCCCAAGTGTGTCCAAGGAAATCAAGCTCTTGGGAAAACCCACAGCATGAAGGAGTGGTACATGAACATTTGCATGTACACTAATACTAGTATTTGTTTATTTGTATAACTTCATTGTAATGGCTGTGTAACGTACAAGTAGTATTTTTTCGGGGTGAGCACAACAAATATTTCAACCTTGATGGCTTAAGTTGTTCTTCATCTATTTTTCCAGAACTAAGACAATAACAGTATAGTAACAGTTGACTCAAATTCAATTGATGTTGGACAAGTATCACTGTATGTTATACACGCTTTCTCGAAGGTTCTGTGCCGATTTGACGAATGTTTCCTCAACCACTGGGATCTAACACAAATCTTTAATCTGTAAAAGCCTTGAGTAGAGTGGTATAACATACAAATTGTTTTTTTTTTTT
>NC_091550.1:46720720-46728220 GCF_042767895.1 Penaeus vannamei
ATCAGAGTGCAACAGTAATAGCACCGATAATAATCATATTGATATCAGTAATGTTAACAATGATAAATATAGCAATGATAATAATAATGATAGTCTTGACAATAATAATGATGATAATAATTATAACTGCAATGATAAGAATGAAATGATAACATTAATGATGATAGTAATAATAACTATGATAAAAAAACAATGGTAATAATGCTGGAAATGGTAATGTTAATGACAATAATACTAATAGTAGTAGTAATAGTACTAATAATAATAACGATAATAATCATAAAAAAGGTAATCCCAGTTGATGTAATTATACTAATGATGGTAATTGAAGTAATCTTATCAGGTTATTCATAAATTATAAGTTTCCACTTGACACAGGATAAGAGTTTTAATTACCTAATGGAGTTGAATATTAGACCACTGGAAAAGTGGCTCACGATTAATCTAGACTTTGCGCGACTCCTCTGCACTCTGCTTAAGTTCTTTTGTGAATGAACTAGTAATAACATAGTATTCTATTCTGCTGTAGTTTGGCAAAGCTTTTTTTATATTTCGCCTGAAATATTTCTTACTCTAATTTACCTTTCTTGTTGAATGCCAATATTTTGTTTTTCTTCTTCCTCTTCCTCTTCCCCCCCCCCCCCCCCTCTCTCTCTCTCTTCTCTCTCTCTCTCTCTCTCTCTCTCTCTCTCTCTCTCTCTACTGTGTGTGTGTGTGTGTAGGTGTGTGTGTGTGTGTGTGTGTGTGTGTGTGTGTGTGTGTGTGTGTGTGTGTGTGTGTGTGTGTGTGTGTGTGTGTGTGTGTGTGTGTGTGTGTGTGTGTGTGTGTTCGTTCGTTGTTCGTTCGTTCGTTCGTTCGTTCGTTCGTTCGTTCGTTCGTTCGTTCGTTCGTTCGTTCGTTCGTTCGTTCTATCCCCCTGTTTATCTGTCTGTCTCTGTATATCTCTCTCAGTCTTGGGCATAAATATTACCCAGAGTTCTGCGTTCAAACAAGCAAACAGGAAAAAGAACGCAGGGTGTGTAGATAACCCAGATCACATACCTTGATACACTATATATAACAGTGTCCTAGGCTTCAGATATAAAGAAATGCAAAGATAAGGAAGGATTAGATTTTGAAGAGGTGTAAGGATTTTGCCCCAACAATATCCATTATACCTGGCGAATATGCAAAAGTACGTAGGCTGCTGAGACTAATGTCATGAACAGGTTTCTACTTAATTGAGGATGACTATCGCATATTATGAAGCATTCCTCTGAGATAAACATTTCACTCAAGTCTATTTATCTCTCCTCCAGGATCAAAATTATATGTTGCGCACATATGTATTATGTGCACTGTTTGTTTTTGTGGGCCCTGGAGGGAATTTCTCTAGATGGTTATTGTTATTTTTTTTATTACTACCTACAAGTTTTATAATTTAAAATGGAATCGAGGACGATTCCGAAATTGTTGTCTCGCTTTCTTCAATAAATCTAGTCTGAGCATTGTGGATTTTTCACCCATTTTAAGTATTGTATATATTCTCATCTGTAATCTACCGAAGTTCTTTATGTGAAATGCGAGTCTACATAGGGACTTCTTAAATAGGGCTGAGAAAACCAAAGTTACCTCGTACTTTTCGGAATAAGCTTTTGTCTCAAAGTCTCACTATAGTTATCAAATCCATGGTGTGTAGTGTGGTGTGGTGTGGTGTGAGTGAATGAATGAGTGGAAAGGGAGGGAGAGAGAAGGGGGAAAGAGAGTGAGAGTGAGAGTGAGAGTGAGAGTGAGAGTGAGAGTGAGAGTGAGAGTGAGAGTGAGAGTGAGAGTGAGAGTGAGAGTGAGAGTGAGAGTGAGAGTGAGAGTGAGAGTGAGAGTGAGAGTGAGAGTGAGAGTGAGTGTGAGTGTGAGTGTGAGTGTGAGTGTGAGTGTGTGTGAGTGAGTGTGAGTGTGTGTGAGAGTGAGAGTGAGAGTGAGAGTGAGAGTGAGAGTGAGTGTGTGTGAGTGAGTGTGTGTGTGTGTGTGTGTGTGTGTGTGTGTGTGTGTGTGTGTGGTGTGGTGTGGTGTGGTGTGGTGTGGTGTGGTGTGGTGTGGTATGGTGTGCTGTGCTGTGCTGTGCTGTGCTGTGAGTGAATGAATGAGTGGAAAGACAGTGAGTGAGTGAGTGAGAGTGAGTGTGAGTGTGAGTGTGAGTGTGAGTGTGAGTGTGAGAGTGAGTGTGAGAGTGAGAGTGAGTGAGAGTGAGAGTGAGTGTGAGAGATAGTGAGTGAGTGAGTGTGAGAGTGAGTGAGTGAGTGAGTGAGTGAGTGAGTGAGTGAGTGAGTGAGTGAGTGAGTGAGTGAGTGAGTGAGTGAGTGAGTGAGTGTGAGTGTGAGTGTGTGTGTGTGTGTGTGTGTGTGTGTGTGTGTGTGTGTGTGTGTGTGTGTGTGTGTGTGTGTGTGTGTGTGTGTGCACTCGCGCTTAGTGCAAGTGAAATATGTAATATCTACATATATACATATTGTTTGACCCATTACCTTCCTGTAATGATCTTTAAAAAATATTTATATATAATTTTGAGAAAATCAGGTGACCATTGCCTGCAGGTATATATATTCGAGTGATATATCAGTTCTCAGACACAAAGTTCACTGATCCTGCAAGATTTGGTGAAGGTTGTCATTTTCTGTAAAAGACAAGACAAAATTGTTCCAAAGAACCAAGACATAAATTTTGTTCCATAACCAGATCTTACCAGCATTACTGTAGAAGCAAATTTATAAGGGTAAAACTTGCTATGCTAATTAGTCTCGTAATTTATGCTCGCTCTTAATATAATCAGCTTTTCTATACATTTTTCATGTACCTTCTCACTTTTCTTTGGTTTCGTAAGAAATATTCCCTAAAACAGTGATTGAAAAAAAATGACCACCTGTTCAAATGGTAGAAAGTTGATCAATAATAATAACCAGAATGGTTGATTATCAATTAATTTAGTATTTGAAACTTGTCTGTAACTGAAAGTCGGATTTGCCATCACTGGAAGGTATAGAAGAATAAAATGAAGTATAGCTAGCCATATTTTCAAATAAAAATAAATTGTAAATGTTTGTTCGCAGAAAAAAAAACTTTTATTTAGGATCACACCAAAATCTGCAGTACAAGTATCTGCATCGTTTGAAAAAATAGAAAAAAAAAGTTTATGACTAGAATTTGCTGGAAATTTCGTTATGCATGGGTGTGGAGGTATTCATATCCCAAGGTGCTCTCAGACCAATTGCCTGTAAATCCATTTATCAAAGGCTTTGTTAATTCAAACTTTCATCTATAATATCAACATTGGTATTTCACATCACTGCACTCTAACACATGATTGTATTGCATAATGTGAACATATTGATGCTTGTTACAGATGAAGGTTTCAATTAACAACACATTTAACCCTTCAGTGACAGGTACGTCTACAGCCTTCATAATGTATATAAATGTGTCATGTCTTGTGCCAGGTGGGCCAGCTGTACACAGCTTAGGCTAAGCCATAATGTCTATTATTGTATAATATTACATCACAAAAATTCAGGCCCCGGCATCACAGGGCTAATGAACGCATTTTTGGGCACCTGGTCTGAGAACACTTTTGGATGCATATACCCTCATATAACAAAATAATGAGTCAATGAACTGTTAATGAACGCGATAGTCATCATTAATGTGCCATAATAGGATACATGTGGCCTGGTCCTTTTACCATCAAACCCAAAAGGGAATAGAAAAATATGGTTCATTTTATATTAACTTAAAAAAAAAAATCAATCATTAAAAAAAGGTATTTTGTAAGTGTGATATTTTATTTATTTTCTTAAAACTGTATCACTTATCACATACATCATCTTAGTCTATCTTCACATCACATTTCTTTGGATCTTTTGATAAATTTTCCTTAGAATACATTTAGAGTTTCTTTGCACTTTTTGAGATAATTTCTATCTTCTTTGTTCATTACATGTTCTTGTCTTTTATTTCACAGAATCAAGAATTTCATTAGTTCTTCACATCTTTGTTTATTTTTTTGTTTGTTTTTTGTTTTCCAGAATGGTTCCAGGTTTCTCTGAATTGTCCTCCTATAATATTTAATGGCATTACTAATGTCGAAGAATAAAATGGCTCACAATAATAGTAGTACAAGTAGTGAAAATTAATTTGATGATAATAAAGATGAAAAAGAATCATCTTAATTAATATCATCATAATTATCAATACCATCACCATTATAATGATGCAAGTTAACCAACACTAATAAAAGCCAAGGAGATAATTAATTTCTGCAGTCACATTAAACTTTCTAACAAATAAACATCAGTATTAACTGCAATGAGTAATTATCATATTAAAAGGCATCATTTATTTTAATAATAATAAATGATATATACTAAAACTTCTATAACTACTATTATATGCCATAAAATAAGTGATAATGAAACAATAATGAAACAGCAAAATGAAGCTGATATCAATCAATAATGGTAAATGTAAATTAAAAGTATCTAGAATATTATCAACAAAAAATAACACCGAAGCTGATGCCGATACAAATTGAGAAATGATAGCATTGTCTTTTTTAAGTTAAAAAAATAATAAAATAAAATAAATAAATAAATAAATAATAAATAAAAAATGCATAACAAATATTAAATAAACAATAATTATAATAGTTATCATAATAATAGTAATGGTAATAGCAGTAGCATCATTAATAATAATAACAATAATAAATAACAACACCAATACAGATGATAATAAATGTGATAATAAAAATAAAATAAAATAAATAAATAAATAAATAAATAAATAATAATAATAATAAAATAATAATGATAATAATAATAATAATAATAAAATAATAATAATAATAATAATAATAATTCAACAATAATAATAATTATTATAATAATAATAATAATAAAAACAATAATAATAATAATAATAATAATAATAATAATAATAATAACTAATAATGAGAAAAAATAATAAGGAAAATCATAGCAGCAGTAGTAAAGTATCATTATCAAAAAATCTAAGTGTTATAATTTTAGAAAACAAGTGCTGTAATATCAAGCCAATCGTAATCTTAACAAAAAACAGATATTAAAATAATCATATCTATAATCTTATATCTTGAAAACAATCAAATGAGAATCCAATCCAACTGCATGTCTTCTTTGAAGATCCCAATGGGAGCCATCTTCACTTTCTTTTTTTTTTGTTTTTTTATACTTTTTTTATGAGGGATTAGAGATGCGTTGATTAATCAATTTCTTTACTATGTCCATTGTCAAGATATTCTCTGTACATCTACATAAATCCTTCCTACATGTTAAAAATAGAAAAGATAAATGGCTACAATCCTGACCTCTATATGTTTGTACTGGGGAAGTTGTGGCCTTTCCAATAGACCAAAACAAGGTGAGGTCGAAGCCTCGGCGTCTTGGGTGGGACAGGCTAACACGAGCTATATTCGTAAGACTTGGGAAGGGAGACACCAAAGACTGGCCTGCCATATTGGTCAGTTTACTCCTTCAGTAACATTATACACCATATCTGGGGCTTTCACAACTGTAAGAGCCAGGGACACAACAGCCACCTTGCCCTCCAGTTGCATCTTTTAGAAAAATACAAAATACACACACTTTACTACAGTATGTCTTGTCTTCAGAGTGCCTTGGGTGACAGATCGAGACAATGGATGTTTCCTAGCAAGAGCTTGTTGAAATTCTTTTTTCAAAAGAAATGAGAAATAGGCAGGGTCGTGCATTGGCATAATATAAACATATAAATAAATCTGTGTGACACCAACCCCAAAACAGGTATGAAATAAAGACTAAATGAATTAAAGACTTGTAAACATCTCTTAAGAACAATCACCCTATACACCAAGGGACAAATCAAGACTCTTGACATGCTCTGTGTAATAATTATTGCAATACAGGTTGAGAAAATAGGACTATTAAAATGTTCTGTACAGAAAGTCAATGTATATAATTAAAACTGTTATTCATAACAATGTAAAATATGAAATCTTACATTACAATAGAATCAATAGGGCCATTAAAGAATAATTTTCATGCCATTAAGCTAAAAAAATAGATTAGGATAGATTACAAATATTTTACATTGTTCATGCCTTCAAATACAGGAGTCAAATCCTAACCTGTGCAAAAAGTTCTGATCAAGTTCATAAAACGAAATGATCTCTAAGGCAAGTATGCCCAACACAAATCTCCTACAGCAAGGCATGAACAAGCCAGAAGTTAGCAAATAAGAAATAGTTCGGAAAGAAGTGCAAGTGAGGTGTTTAGAGGAAATGGCATAGGGTATAGAACGTGGGAAACAAACATCATTAACAAGGTATTTTGCAGAAGTGATAGTCTATACAACAGATTACAATATTTACAGTAAATACAGCCGCAGTTTCACCTTCAAAGGCTCTACACTTTAAGCTTATAATTTACAGGATCTGCATCTACTTGCAGTCATCTATACAGAAATACACAGAAAATATTAACTTTGCTGTACTTTGTACACTTAAAAACATTCACCATTTGATATATTTACAATCTACATGTACAATAGAGGTGTTGGTGTAGAAATGTGGGGCGCCACAATGTGGTTGGGCAGTTGTCTGCCGTGGTTGGTTTAAACTCACAAGAGCTGTCCACACCAAATTTGTAGGGCAGCCACATCACCATCCTCTGTCCCTGACAACACTACCAGGAGACATTCTCACTGGGGGATCATCACCCTAAAATCACACAGTCACTGCATATAACTGTCTTGTTGGGTTATAGCGGTTACTCACACTTCATATAGCATATCATACCACTATTCATTGTTACAAGCAGTACAATAATAAATGATAACAAAATCGGCCTTAACAAAAAGGGGGTTCTACAGAATTTCTGTAGATTAAAAAAAATAATAATAAAATAAAAAAAGGTAAATCATGGGGTGCCAGAGGCTGAGATCTTGAGTCTATCCACTTTGACCTATTGAAGGAAACAGGTCCCTTGGCCGCACATGACCGCCAAGCGACTCACTGACTGAGCTTATTTCAACACTGTTCCCCTGACTTGGCAAAGTGGTCGGTCAGGCAGAGGTAACTTAAACAAGAAAGGTAATGGCAGCTGGCGTCAGTCACCAAGCGAACCATCATAGGAACAGAGGGAGACAGACAGCACAAGAGAGAACGTCTGGTATTGCACTGTTTTTTTTTCTAATACTGATACACACTGCTGTCTGCTCACAGCAACACTCCACCATTCCCAGAGAAAACTAATGGAAAGATTCAAACACTGTTCCAGAAGCAGCAACCATATCATTTCTCCAGAAAGAAAGGTAATTCTATTTATCCTTGGACAATCTTCTTCTCTTGTTGGGAGTGTCTTCATTCGCTGCAAAGTAAAAAATAGATTGTTTAGGTCACTTACATCACACACACACATACACAAAAATTACATTTGATGAAATGGGAAAGGATCATTC
>NC_091550.1:46740720-46743220 GCF_042767895.1 Penaeus vannamei
CCAGCTGGCTGAGAGGAGGTCCCACTTGATACAGCGGATAATGAGGTTCCTGCAGCTGACGAGACCAATGAGGACTGACTTGAGGAGGAAGGGTTTCTGTGTGGTTGCTGAGTGTGTAAGGCAGCCACTTTGGTGATGCTTGGAGGCAGGGTCTCAAGGATTTTGTGACTAGCTATTTCACCCATACTGTTTAGGTCTCCAACTTTCCTGATGGGCTGTTTGGTCTTAATTCGTGTTTTCAATTTCGTTTCTGGTTTTGATATCTTGGAGCTCTCTGATTTCATACCTGACAAACGATTGTCTTCTAAAGTTCTTGGAATTTTCAGTCTCCCCTCCACACCTTCCTTCACTTTCACTTTCAGTGGATTCTCCTCCATATCCATTTCCATCTTAACCTTTTTAACATCCATAAATTTCAACGCATTAGAACTTTCATCACCAATAGCTTTGCTACCCTTCACCTTCAAGGCTCGCACCCTCCCACTATCACTATCCGATTCACTACTTCTGGATTTGTTTCTGTAGCTCCTCCGCTTGCTTTTATCCTCCTTTGCGCCATCCTTCTCCTGACCTCTCCTTCCATCTCCAGGATTAACTATGACTGCTTGATTTGAGTCAAACTTGATGTGAAGCTTCGGCACCCTTGGCTCATTTCCAGGTTGGGACCCTGAACTAGAATTAGCAATCTCCTTCCGATCACTTTTCTTAGCATTGGGGACAAAAGTAGCCTGGGTAATTGGTTCCTTTCCAATTTTTAACTTCAGCCGAATAGCTACATCTGAGCTACCAGAACTCACCACACTGTTCTCTCTGGAGGATCCTGGACTGGAATCTCTATCACGAGACTTGGACCTATCCTGGTTCACTGCAGCTTTCTTGGATTCAACACTGTGCACTGACATTCTAGAAGTTTCTGAATCAGACTGATCAGTCTCTTTTCTAGATGGTGCACTCATGTTAGACTCCTCGTCAGAGCCAAGTGAGTTTGAACGAACGTCTTCAACCATCGGGGAAGGTGGTCGGACTTCTGGTTCTGAATCTGAGCTTTCACTTGGCCTTGGCTCTAAAAGGCCAGTGTTGGGATTGATTAAATACTGACTTTCCTTTCCTCCTGAACCCAGCTGTGGTGGAGAGGGAGACACAGGCTTTGTTTCTCCCATACTACTGGAACGAGCAGGAGTTTGCACAGGCATTCTGGTGTGCATGTTCGGCGCAGTGCCAGTAGACAAACGGCGCTGCTCTGCATTGTAATGAGGTCTTGGGCCGGGAGGAGGTTGCCCTGTGGCTTGAGGATGTTGCTGTAATCCCCCTCCTACACTACTTGGTAGGCGTGGATGGGGAGTCACAGTGCTGGTTATAACTGAACCTCCAGAGTATACCTGCTGATGAGTATGCACTCCATCTTTTGCTCTTACCGTGTATGCTGAACTGAACTGGTTTGATGAGGCCACACCAGTCAAACCTGATGCTGGTATAGCAGCACTGTATGTGGTGGAACTTGCTGGAGGTGGAGAGAGTGCCGGCACTGCAGGTAGAGGTAGGTTGAGAGGAGTATGTGGAAGGGAGTCAGATGAAGGTGTTGAAGTCGTAGAGCGAGAAGAGGGGGAAGCTGGTGCAGGTGAGCCATGGGGAGAACCACCAATCACTACCTTAGTCTTGCTAACACCCACTCCTGGTTGATGGTCTGGTTGTCGCAAAAGATCCACCAACAAAGGACTGTTTTTCACCACATTTCCACCTGTCCTTTGACCAAGTTTCCCTGGCTGTGCAGGTACTGCTCTGTTATTTACAGTTTGAGACACTGACACTGGGAAGCCTCCAGTCACTGTCTGGTTGGCACTAGCCTGCACAACTGAAGGCAACACTTGCGTTCCTGGCTGTGATACACTGCCACCACCACTGGCTTGACTTACAACATACTGAGTACCATTTACCTGTGGTACAGGTGGTCTCTGCACAGGGGCTCCAGCAGATCGCAACTGTGTTGGATCATGGTTGGGATAAGGAGGAGGGGGATTATATATAGGACGCTGACCAACACCTGGGACAGCGTGGCTGACAGGTGCTGATCCACTCGGCTGCTGATGTTGCAGCTCACGTCCCTGCCGGGTTTTCTCGGCATGGTTCATGCTGGCATAAGGGAAAGGAGGTCGCACTTGGGGCATTGGGCGAGGTGTTAGAGGGATGCTATCCCCAACAGGTGCAACAACATTGGGAGCAACACTACGGTATGGTGGGGCTGCCACAACTTCAGTGGGCTGGGCAGCCCCAGTCATAAGCCCAGCACTGCCCAGTGCAGTGGTTACTGATCTTGCCACACTAGATGGTCCAGCACCATCACTGGCTCCCCCATCTGTTCGAAGGACGATCTCTGTGGACTCATTGTTTGGACCAGCCACCTTCAAGGAGATCACCTGAAAAAAACACTTTGTCAATAAAACAAACACACAAACATGAATTTATATGCATATATGTAAATCAATCAATAAAAAAATATATA
>NC_091550.1:46748220-46750720 GCF_042767895.1 Penaeus vannamei
GAGACAGAGACAGACAGAGAGAGACAGAGACAGAGACAGAGAGAGACAGACAGAGACAGAGACAGAGAGAGAGACAGACAGAGAGAGACAGAGGCAGAGACAGAAAGAGAGAGAGAGAGAGAGAGAGAGAGAAAGAGAGAGAGAGAGAGAGAGAGAGAGAGAGAGAGAGAGAAATTTAAGAAGAAATAAGCTTTCTGGTGAAATTCTTCACTTAACCTTTTGCCTACAGTAAACCATAAAATAAACAGTTCTCATATATTTCCCTTTTATAGTATAACAATGTATATTGTCAGAAAAGCATACTGATGGCTTCCTAAATAACAAAGTAAGCATTTCATGGATATTTGACAAAATGAAATAAAGCAAGAGAAATGTATTTTCAGAAATACAAAGAAGTCTGAAGCCTGGAAAAAGACAAGGGAATGAATGTTAAGATTTGCATCAATCTGATAAATTGTGCTTGGTAGACATCCATTTTCACATTCCAGAACTTAAAAGCTACTGGTTCTCTACAAAAGAAATTATAAACACAGTCAAACCTCACTTCTCGATCATAATTCGTTCTATAATTCTGGTCGAAAACCGATTTGTTCGAAAACCGAAACCATATTCCCCATAAGAAATAATGTCAACTAGATTAATCCATTCCTAAGCACCAGATAAATGCCTATAACACAAAATAGTGTAAATAATGAAACAAAAAGCATAATAAAGTTTATGTAACATATATTTTTGGCTGAGGTGTGATGGCATTTGTACATGGATGGGGAAGGAGGGAAGGGGGATGAGTTATTCCCTTGAAGGGGAGTCCCTCTCCATAAAATGACTGGGTAACTGTCCTCTTGTTTTTTTTTTCCCTTCTCGGTCTCTTTAGCTCACTTGAATCTTTCTCTGCAGTTAATTTCCTCATCTCGATAACTAAGAACCTGTCCATTGATAATTGTTTGTGCCTTTATTGTATATTTTTCCGAAGTGAGACATTGCATTATCACTGAAAATGTTCATTACTCTACTTGCAACCGCAGTATCTGGGAGATATTTTTCAACAAAAAGCTGCACTTCGCCCCATTTAGCATGTATGTATAGCTGTTTTAGGACCCATGACTAAGGACTAAAGTACAAAAGAGTGAAGATACGAGTGATGTACGAAAACTGATGCTATCGACAAGACTCGGCCAGCTGTTTGGTTCACGTCGGCTTGCCTCAGCTCAACTTGTGAGTTTGAATTTTTTGGTCTAATACCAAGTTGTTCTACTAGTGAGTCACCACAGATCATGATGTATCAATGGCAATGTAGGTTGGTAAACACTTAATACAATCTGGCTGCTTCCTTCATTATAGTTGTCCAGGACAACAGTGGGACATGAATTGTGATGTTGTCCAGAAGTTTCAAATCGACAAAGTTTTATTTCCTGATAATTTTTTTTCTACATTTGAAATTCTGAAACAGCTCTTGACCAAGCATACTACCAGTGTTTTCACAATCCTGTGAATGTGCAGCCTTCCTTTTTCTAAAAAATTTACTCTGAAGGTTTTCCCCATTTTCAGATGCCCTCTCTTGTTTGTTATTTAAAGGATTCTGATAACATTTTATGTCACTTTACAGTATTCTCATATTATTTTGTCATCAATGTCCAGGTGGCATTAACTCAATAAATGCCAAATAGGCACATTCACTGGTTTGTAAAAACACCAATGATATAATCTCACAAGCCAAACTACTATAATTCTAATTCTTTTTTTTTAGAAGGACATATTCTAGAAGCAAGTAACATGGGTAATAGAACTGCTTTTTGGCTTTATAATTCAAGCAAAATGGTCAATTTGCTTTTTTAGTTCTTTGGAAACAAGCTTATCTTTTTTATCTTACAGCTTCTTTTTTAAAATTAATAAAGATATCCTTTTGGGTCATTTCACGCTTTTATGAGTAAAATATGCATACCACAGAAAAAAGGTACAATCAAAATATTCTTTCAACTGTATTTCAGAACATAATTAGTTCATTTCTATTACCAAGAAAGGGATGTCTAATCTAAGTACATTTTACTTATTTCAGCCATCTTGACAGATGGTCTCCTCAAGATAAGTTTTTCTATCCCATTCTCTTTACTAATTCTTATATTGTCCTATATCCTAAAAACAATCACTGATTTAACAAACTTTGCTATCAGACAAATAATGTGCAAAAACTGCATTCTGTTTTCATTTAATATACTTATTAATTTGCATAATGAAGAACTACACTATAATTCCACCACAGTTATACTTGCCTATTCATGGAAAAATTGATAGATTCACCTTTTACATTTTCTGTAACACATTCTAAAGTTAGGAAGAAGCAAAAAAAATATTATATATATATATATATATATATATATATATATATATATATATATATATATATATATATACTCAATTTAACATGATTATTAGTTGTTAAAGTGATGATATATATCTTGCAATACTGATATGTTTTTTTTTTACAACTTTTTGGAATTAA
>NC_091550.1:46773220-46778220 GCF_042767895.1 Penaeus vannamei
GTACTTTCGGACTCAAGATAATTTGCGGGCGTGACGTCATGCTCATCTCGCTTTTTCGTCGCATTACCGGTGTCTGTTGCTCTTTATCCATAAACGAAATAATAGTATTTATCAAATTGTATCAGGATAATTAATTTCAATTCTAATCATGACGTACAGGTAAGTTTTATATACACTGATGGGGTCGTGCTTTAAACCTCGTCTTGACTATGACGTCACGACGGCAACCCGACTTGAGAACGGGGAATCCGGCGCTAGTTCATCGCTTCGCCGCCAGAGTCCGCCAGCGTTCCAGCTCCTCCGCCATCTTCGTCTTGCGTAGATCTTCAGCGTGAGTACATAATGCATTTCCTGCCTAATTCCCCCTTTCACGTCGTCAGAGTGTCTTTCTCGGTCTTCTGTCGCGGGATTATGGGTTCCCGAGAGAGTGAACAGGACTTAGAGGACGGTGATATGGTCGTAAGGAGAGATTTGGAGGCGAAATTGGCTCGCCGGTCGTGAGTACGTGATCAGCTGATTGGGGGAACCCGTCTGGGGCGATGACGAAATAGTAGGACATTCGCTTATAGACCTATTATGGCATTGGTTTGAGGGTCGGTAGTGTACTGTGCTCATATCAGCTGAATTATACATTCGTATTATGCAAGTTATTGTAACAATTATAGGCGCAGTTCACCAGTTTTAGACTTTGAGCTTTAATCAATTTTTCGGCTCACAGAATCGTTATGCATACATGGATACGATCAGTAGAGGAAATAAAGTAAATTTTCAGGATGTTTATATACTATGTCCTTGTTCTTGACACAAATATCTTCGATATCGATTGGCTGCTTCTGATGTCTCTTCTGTATTTTTAGTAGATTTGTTATCTACTAATGAATTTTATAGTGGCTATATTTACAGCACCGTAATGATTCATTCAGGGGCTAGATTTACGGCACATCCTGTTACGCATGCTCACTTCACTTTTCATACTTTTCAAAATGAAATGAAATCTGACGAACACCCATATAGTTGTAGGCTCAAAGTTTGCCGATTTCGAGTCTTTCCAGCACACTAAGAAACTGGGAAGGGAAGAATTGTTGGTAATTTTTCAGTTTCTTACAACCATCCCACTTTTCAATTGTTTTCTTTTGTTCCAATAATTAACACTAGTATGTGTGAATCTGTTGTCGTTTTCCATTGCAAATGACCAGTACAGGAAATAAAGTTTTTGGATTTCTAAACAATCTGCTGAAAAATGTTTAGGAAATTTTTAGGTTTCTTAATATATACAACAGAATGTGATAGAATAACAATAAGAACTTCAGGTAATTTTTTATATTACCTACGTCGCACCGATATCAACAATTTTGGTATCGTTAGATTCCCCTCACTGTCCACATTGCAATATTTAGTTTTTATTGCGCGGAAACCCCCCCATTAGCGTCAAACTTAGTCCCGATAGCAGGGGAGGCCATGAAAGGTTTCGGGGAAAATGCGGGGTTAAATAATTTATTCATATAACCCACAATGAAAATAACCATGGTTATTCACATGACTTTCCATTGCAGGGGGCTGTGCCCTCAGCGACCCCTCCCCCTGGGGGGGGGCTACCACCCCCAACCCCCACCAAGGAAACAAAACCACCACCATGAATTCACAGCAGGCTAGAGCGTTACACAATTATCGTCGATGTCGGAGCGGCAGACATAATATTACAATTACCTCGTAACATTCCCACTGAATCAGCATACTAACCTTGACATAGTCAGTGTTGTATAAAGAGACGATTGTAGTATAATCAGGATGAACAAGGTATACCTTGAACAGAAGAGCGGCGTTGGCCCGTCCTCGTTGGATCGGCGGGTTTTGCACCTTTCTTGAAGCATCTAGGTCGTGCGCTCTATCCTGCCATGAATATGTGGAGGATATTTTGTTTCCTTAGCGAGGGTTGGGGTTCGCAGGGGGCACAGCCCCCCTGCAATGGAAAGTCATGTGAATAACCATGGTAATTTTCACTGTGGGTTATATTATTAGGGTAATTTTCTATATTACGTCCGCCACTCCAACATTGTTGCCCCCTGCTATCGGGGCCAAGTTTGCCGCTAACAGGGGGGGGGGAGTTACGTGCAATAAAACCTACACATTTGCATTGTATAGAGAGAGGAATCCAACGCTACCAAAATCGTTGATATCGGAGCGGCGGAGGTAATATAGAAAATTACCGAACTTAACAATATATCTCTTAAAGAATGTTAGTAACGCTTCATGCTAAACTCGTGGTAGTACAGTGGGCCTTGTCCCCCCCTCCCCTCTGCCTAGGGAATAAATATAAGCTAAGGAAAGTTAGGTTCGCAAAATACCCAGGTCTTGGGACTTTGTCTCAGGAGGGTGCGTCACTCTTGTTAAGAAATACCCAGTAGTATGAAATGATTTTGGAAATCTTAATATTTTTCAACTTTTTTTTTTTTCTTGTGTGTGTGTGGACACGATTCAAAAACGTTCTAAATGTTGCTTCTAAAATATGGTTGCATCACTATTATTAGGATGGCTGTTATAAGTTATAGAAGACTGTGTGCAGTACACGGCCAATTTAATCCTAATATATCATGTCGGCCTCTTACCATATCTCCCACAAACTTTGCGATACATGACCATGAATATCAAGATCAAATCCTTACTTACATGTATTTGAAAGAATAGCATCTTGGGCCTTCACCATCCTGAACACCTGCAAGTTAGATAAATATGGAAGATAAATAAGGCTTTTTTGTTAACTTAAACAATGTACTAAGGTCTATAATAGGGTTTAACTAGACCTTACAATATGCATTACATCCCTGTATTTTACGCCAATTAATACCAGGTATCTTAGGGAGATAGTATGCTTATTTTAAACACTAGTGTGTGTGTATATATATTAATATATATATATATATATATATATATATATATATATATATTTATATATACTCACAGTAACATTGTTGTACTCTGAATACCATTGGAATATCACACTATATTCCCTAGGATTCGGTTGCATGACAGAAATCATGGAGCTGAACCTCGGGCAATGGGTTACGTAAGTAACCAGCATCCTGGGCGCGCATGAACACCCATGGGCGGTGACAAGACTCTGTGCCTCCTCTTTGAAAAGTTTTTTTGTTGAAACTTTTTTAGGTTTATCGTCATTTTCCAATTTCCATGTGTCTTAGATATGCTTTGTCCAGATGGTAACTAGTTATTTTCCTTGCACAGACTCCATATCATGGAACATTTGGTTATTTGCATCCCCCCCCCCAATTTATATAATACATCTTGCATCGCCGGTCACAGCAGCCAGGAATATGGTACGCAGTATGGAAATGGCATACTCCCTGGAGCCAGTGCTCTTCCAGTCACTGCTTACACTTTACATTCCACATTCGTTTATTAATGGGAATAATGTTAAAGCCCCTTCTAAGTGCCAAACGAGTCAAATGACACCAAGAATTTTGTGGAATTGTGGCGAGTCTTTTCCATCACCCTGGCTTTCGCTCTTGATGGTTTGTTTGCGTCACCCGGGCTGTGGTCCATTTCCCCGGTTGACGGCATATTCACGTCACCCGGGCAGCTGCAAAAGTTTTTCCTTAACATGGGTTCCGCAAAATTCTCCAAGTGGTTTGTGACTTTGTGAATGTATAATTGGTCTTTTAACCCACTAACACCAGTATATTTTGAAGCTGAAAATGATAATTTCTGGCGGGGAGCTACAGAATCAGCGTGCATGGCTGGCCCGGAAGATGGCCGCGGCCCGCGATAGAATTGGAGTGCAAACTCTGATTGAATATCACACTGGCGGGACGCCTGGCAATGTTTATTTTTCCGGGTGTCTCATATGACTTCCATTTCGATTATTAAGACTAGTCTCTCCTACGGTTATTGGTTGATACTCATCTTTCCCATAAAGTACATAGTATGTTGAAACGAGTATTATGTTGCATGTAAACAAAAAATGATGCAACTTTATTATCACAAGTGGTAGAAGATTACTCTAACATTGATTTTAACCATAAATAGTAAAACTTTACTAATAAGAATGGTGACTCTTACCTGTTACAGAAATGGTAAATGGTCTGCTGTAATCATGCATAGTAAAACAAAGTTATACTGCACATATTGCAATACTTCATAACTTAAGCGAACCGTCCCGGGAAATAACCACCTTTTTCTACTCACTTCATCATATAAAATAAGCGGAGATAACTCATTGATTCTCTTTGCATAATATAGAGCACAGAATTGCTCTTCATCTCATATATAATTTTGGCCTCGTACCCTATAAGGGGGCGCGCACACCTTTTTTTTTTTCTTTTCTTTTCTTTCTTTCTTTCTTTCTTTCTTTCTTTCTTTCTTTCTTTCTTTCTTTTTCTTTTTTTCTTTCTTTCTTTCTTTCTTTCTTTCTTTCTCTCTCCCCGTCTTTGCCCTCTTTACCTCCGTATGTCCTCTTCCTTGGTACATCATTATGCCCATTTTTTTTTTCCTAAACAATCCCCCCAAAATTCCTGTATTAGATCTACCCCAGCCGAAGGCTTTTTCGTTAATAAATGTATTATTTTTGTTTGAGGCTAAAATTTAAAAATCAACATTTTACATGGCCTCAGGGATCCGAGGCTCTAGCAAAAGCAATAAACGGCATTTGAATCGCATGAAAATTATGAGCATGATGTACCAAAGATAATGTAAACAAAGAACGGAGATTCGGCGTATCATATTATGGCAGCTTGCCAAAGTTTGTTATCTTGCTTATTTTGTTTAAAATCTAATGATGATATATATGTAAAAAAAAAAAATCTTGTGATGCAAGGATTACCAAGTCAATCAGAATTATCATTTTCAATAGGGACACTTTCCAGTAAGGGTATGTAATTTTTTTGTTTTTGTATTGGATATAAAAGTAGATATTTTTGTCTGAAAAGTTTAATAAATGCATTGAACCATAGAGACAGCTATTCTTAACCAGACTAGTTTAGACTAGT
>NC_091550.1:46795720-46798220 GCF_042767895.1 Penaeus vannamei
ATGTGAGGATTTATAGAGCCATGCATGTGTAAACAAATAAAATAAATCAAAACTGCAGTGGGCAATGTATGTATAGTGTATACGGACTGATTGGGTAATACTTTTCTGACAATTTGAGTATTTAGCTTGCGGAAAGTATTTTATTTATTATAACAAGTTACATATCTCTCTTATATATATATATGTGTGTGTGCGTGCGTGTGTGTGTGTGTGTGTGTGGGCATGTGGGCGTGCATGCGTGCGTGTGCGTGTGCCTAGTTGAAGATTCTCCTTTCCTGTTGATGTCTACAAAATGATGTGGAACACTTATTTTAGAATTCTGAAAAAATTTCTTCCCAACCCTTTTTCACTTTAAATGGCCTTATGAATTTAATTTTCAGTCCTTTTTTGATGGTAAATTAATACTTATCTATTTTTTTCTGAGCAGTCTAGAGTATGGAACAATCATTATTTATCAGTGTTGTTTTAGCTTTGTAGTTCTATTAATTAAAAACACTTAAGAATAGGTAAACTAAAGTAAAGCAGAAAAGAAAGTAATGAACATTTTTTTAGTCACAGAATATTGCAAACTAAAATTTTGAGTCACACCTACATGTATAAAAAGCATCAATGGGCATCAAAGAGTTCTGTCTCTAGGTTATTGTCAATAAGTTGAATATTTGTAACATTGGTAAACTAAATACAATGAAAATACATGTATGCATATTGCAATTAACAAAATATAAAATTGTCTAAACTCCTAAAAAGTAGTGTAGGAAGTAAGATAGCAAAGAAAGCTTACTGCAGTAAAACCAAGGATTTATGATAAACTTGAGCCTCTGGAGTATGAAACCTACTGCCTCCCTCCCCACTCTTGATGTTCGATATTCGAGATATCATATGTTGGAAGAAAAATGAAGGAACTGTGTAAGCTGTACAGAAGATCCCTATTTTATATATTATATATAAAAGTCAAAGATTAGTTCTGATACTAAGATATAAATGAGAATTCTAAGATAACTTTTGGAGGTATATTTTTAAAGGTATTAAAGTAATGATGTAAATGGTTTAAAAAAAAGGAATGAGTAAGTTCTCAGTTCTGTTGATATTTGTTAGTGAACAAAACTAAACATAATTACATGATGTGTATCAGAATCATAGTTAACAATTAAATTATTTTTGATCAAGAAAATGGTCATGATATGCCCACATTTAACTTCCATTATTTGTTTAGCCATTGTAAGAGCAACAATGATATGTTCTTGAATAATTGCTAAAGGAAATATTGAGGTAGATGAAATTATTAAAATTATACCTTTTTCTTATATTTTTTGAGTATATGTTAAGATTTCAACTTGATTTGTAAAGGTGTAAGTGGACAATGTATAAGCTACAGGTAATTCTCTGCATCAGAAAATAGGTATGCAGATCACCAAAAGAGAATTATATAATTTGAGAGAATGTTAGGATGAATTTGAATTAAATAATTTACAAGCACAATTTTCCTTTCTTCTCAACAAGTTTTTTTGTTTCTTTGAGCAAGTTCAATATTAATATGGCAATGATCTATTTATTGTTTGTCTGCTTTAACCAAAGAAAATATAAGTACTTTATGATATATTTTTTAACATAGTTATTGTACTGCTTTCAATTAGGTAAATTAAAATAGCAATTGCATTTTAAGACTAAGTCATCCATAATCTTACGCCATCATAATCAATCTAAACCAAACATTTTGTTATTCAATTATTTATTGTGATAGAAATTCTGAGACGGGAAAAATGGTAACCGAGACATGAAATATTAACCCTTGACTGGAAAGTCTTATCAGTTCAGGAATGAAAGTATGCAGACAGGTAGAAGTGAGAGGGAGTGACCAGTTATTGCATCTAGTTTGTTAATGGAGTCTGTAATTAATCATAAGCATAGGCAATTAGGGTGTATCATGTTTGATAAGTAGAGGGACAATAGTAGCAGCTGTGCTGTTAGCCACTTTGTGTATATTTTGGATTTAAATTGGCTAATATTTCTTCAGAGATCCCCACCCCACCCCTACATTTTGTCCTAATCATTAACATGTTTCCCTGTTCATATAAGAAGGTAATCAATATATTGCACGGTACGTGCTAGATTAGTATGGGAAACCTTGTAGTAGCCTCTTAAGATAAACTTCCCCAAGAAAATACTTAGATATTACATCTTAGATATTACAGTTCTGCTTGACTGAAAATTTAAAGAAAATCTGCATATTGATCAATATCGAATGTAGTTGTATAAAAGCACGCCTGCTACAACCAGTTTTGATTTTTTTTTTTACCTTTTAACAAGTTTTTTTGGTTTGATTCTAGTTACTGCCAGGGTCAGTACTAGGAATTGTGGGGCCCAATTAGAAAACTGGTGGTGGGGCCTCTATTCTACATTGTAAAATTATGGATGTTTATATTTCATATAAAAAACATACAAACCAACAAAAAATGAATAAACATTAAATGCTTGGTATAATAGATTTTCGAAAGGCAAT
>NC_091550.1:46808220-46810720 GCF_042767895.1 Penaeus vannamei
TCAGGACTTTGTACTCTCGCAAAGGCTAGCAAATGATACATTCTGGCAAGATATGGCTTGGGCTGATTTCTTGTGTGAAGATAAATTGCTCGGGTATCCTATAAAGCTCCATCTTATCAAAATACTGAGGAGGTTTGTCAATGTTTTTGGAGGTCTGACAAGTGCAGAGGCAACATTTCAGTCACTTGCAGATGTGTATATGTCTTCTAAACATCTATTCCGTGATAAGATTTGGATAGGTTTCTGTTATGAAGTGCACATAATTTTCATAAGCTCCTCAAGATAAAAACCTTTAAGAACTAAGAGACATCATCAGACAGAATATAAAACAGTAACGTATCAAGCAGTATTTTGGCTTTATATATTTTTTTTCAAGATGAAAGCATTTATGGAGAAGAAGTAAACATTCTTTTAATTCACAAAACTGTCAACCCAGTAAAGTCTGATTAGCTCTATAGATTTCTGCAATTTTACAATGGCTTGTTTTGATTTACAGAAAATTGTTTTTATTTTGGTTAATTACAATAATATCCAGCAATGCCACTCCAGCAAATGTCAACATATCATCAAATATTAACTGGCAAGACAGAGCATGGGCTGGTTCTTTCTTAGACAATGAAAAAGGTTTACAAGCTCTTTCATGTGAGAATATATGTTGCGGAGGTTTGTTGGTCAGTGTGAAAAGTAGATAATGGGATTACTTTTACTTTGCTCATTTTTCAAAATTTGTTTATATATTTTTTCCTAGTTGATTATATATTCTCTAGATTTTCTCAGTCTCTGTGCACTGTTATTGTACATAATTATCTTATGTTCTTGAAAATACATACTTGCATTGGTGAGTTTGTGTTTCAGTTTGAAGTGTCAAATGTGAGGGGCTTAGGTAATTATTGTTGCCTTTGCAATAGGGTTACATATGACCTCTGCTAGTAAGACAAAAACCAACAGCTTTCTCCAGAAACATCTTTGCAAAAGAGATAAATAGACCTGCCTGGTAATGCATCTGTTGTAAAGGAACTGTAAGATGTATCTTCCTCAATTATATTTGATAGAAGTACGTTGGCCTTTACTGGAGTGTCGACAGGCATAGAGGCTGTTTAAAACTCAAAAAATTGTTCCAGTTGAGTTAAGATATAAGGCCATCCATCGCAGATCCCAATGAATTTCAAGCAGATTTGGATAATACGCTGCCGTATGAATATGAAAAATGCATTCCAGTTTGAATGCCCCAACAGGTTAATTAGAAAAACTGTATAATAATTATAATTTATTTCCGTGTTTTCACATAAATTATGAATAAGTATACTAGAAGTAGGAGTGATATACAGTTATTGTAAAATTTCAGCCTTTTGGGGCAAACTTGATTATATTTCACTCATACTAGTGGTTAGTCATCATAAAGTATCATATAGACTGTGAAGACAAAACTATGCATATTTCACAGCGCACCATCTCTTGCTCTGCATAAGTTTTGTTGCTTCATAATAACAATGAGATTAATTTTTAGGATTCAGAATTATCACAGTGAATTCATGACTCACATGATAAGGATATACTTTTTAAATCTATGGAATTATCTATTTACTTTATTATTATTATCGTTATTTTGGTTGTAGGATTGTGAGTAATATTTTTCAGGCTCATTGAATATCACCGTACCAGATTTTATTTGTACTGTTCGTCGAGGTGACTTGTCAGGATGACTTATGCTTAAGGAAAACTTTTTAGAATAACTACTGTGGCTTTCTTTGAAGCATAATTCTGAAAACAGAATGATTTGATGACTTGACATTTCTGGAGGATTTCCTAGTTTTTAATCTATGTTGTATGTTATAAAGTAAATAGTTACAGGAATATACCTTTTAATGGGATGAATATAGATAGGTTTACTATCCATATCTAAATGTGTATATACCTATATATATCACTGTATGTATCTCTCCCTCTCCCTCTCCCTCTCCCCCTCTCTCTCTCTCTCTCTCTCTCTCTCTCTCTCTCTCTCTCTCTCTCTCTCTCTCTCTCTCTCTCTCTCTCTCTCTCTCTCTCTCTCTCTCTCTCTCTCTCTCCCTCTCCCTCTCCTTCTGCCTCTCCCTCTCCCTCTCCATCTCCCTCTCTCCTGCTCTCTCCCTCTCCCTCTCCCTCTCCCTCTCTCCTGCTCTCTCCCTCTCCCTCTCCCTCTCCCTCTCCCTCTCCCTCTCTCTCTCTCTCTCTCTCTCTCTCTCTCTCTCTCTCTCTCTCTCTCTCTCTCTCTCTCCTCTCTCTCCTCTCCCTCTCCCTCTCCACCCCTCTCCCCCTCCCCCTCCCTCTCTCTCTCTCTCTCTTTCTCTCTCTTTCTATCCTTTCTCTCTCTCCCTCCCTCCCTCCCTCCCTCCTCCCTCCCTCCCTGCCTCCCTCCCTCCCTCCCTCTCTCCCTCTCTCCCTCTCTGCCTCTCTCCCTCCCTCCCTCCCGCCCTCCCTCTCTCACAAGGATGTGAGAGAGATCTTTTGCAATAACTTAAAT
>NC_091550.1:46820720-46828220 GCF_042767895.1 Penaeus vannamei
TCTACGTGACAAACTTGGTTTTAAAAACAGTGTTGAATATTACATCCGTGTCGGTCGGCACGATCTGTTCATTAATTTGTTGTAAATCTCCGAATGTAAACAAAACTCTCGGGGCGACGGTTGCCAGGTGGCGCTGGATGTCGGAGTTGCAAGTTGCACGGGAAGACGCCCGGGAAGACATCCCAGGAGTCCGAGAAGAGGCGCAGGATGAAAGGAGGTTGGCGCGGCTGGGGATGGCTGTCTCGTAGGATGTCGCAGTCTCCCGCGGGACGCCCGGTTGGAGGTGGCACTCGCGAGAACTGGCTTGGCGTCTTCGTTGTGGTGGGCCTCCCGTCTCTTTTTTTTTTTCTCTGTCTGTCTGTCTCTGTCTGTCTCTGTCTCTCTCTCTCCTCTCTCTCCTCTCTCTCCTCTCTCTCCTCTCTCTCCTCTCTCTCTCCTCTCTCTCCTCTCTCTCTCTCTCTCTCTCTCTCTCTCTCTCTCTCTCTCTCTCTCTCTCTCTCTCTCTCTCTCTCTCTCTCCCTCCCTCCCTCCCTCCCTCCCTCCCTCCTCCCACCCACTCTCCCTCCTCGCCCTCTCTCCCCCTTCCCCCCCTTTCCCTCTCCCCCCTCCCTCCCCTCCCTGCATGACGAGGCCGCGGGTGTGCATGTCTAGCCTTTGATGATTCATGAAGTCTCGTTAACGGGCTCGTCTGCTAGGTGCGGAGGGGCGAGTGTGTGTGTGCCATGCAATATTGTTATTACGTGGGCAAGGGTGTCGGTCGAGAGGGAGGATGGCTCGGTTGGGTTAAGGGTCAGTTCGAGGATGACTGGTGATTAGAGAGCCTTCGTCGTCGATCCCCTCTCTTTCTCTTTTTTTTTATTTGTTTGTTTGTCTCTCTCTCTCTCGCTTTCCCTCCCATCCCCCTCTCCCTCCAACTCTTCGCCATCTCTCTCTGCCCCACCTGATCCCTCTTTCTTTCTTCCTCTCCCCCCTCCCTCCCTCTCCCACCCTCTCTGCGCTCCCACTACCTCCCCCCCTCCCGGTCCCCCTCTCCATCACCGTCTCCCTCTCTCAATCACGGGCTCATGACTCGCCGTCCAGTCCGTGGCTGTGCATGACTTTCCATGGCGGTTCGAGGAGGCAGCATTGACTCACACGTCGCTGGCGTGACTTGCAGCAGACACGCACACATATACGCGGACACAGACGTGCACAAGTAAATGAATACATATGCAGACACACATGTGTAGACATACATACATACGCAAGCACACGCATACCCAAACACACGCATACGCAGATAGACAAACATAGACACACACACACATAAACACACACATGAACACACATAAACACACACATGAACACACATAAACACACACATGAACACACATAAACACACACATAAACACATACATAAACACACACATGAACACATAAACACACACATGAACACATAAACACATACATAAACACACACATGAACACACATACACACACACATGAACACACACATAAACACATACACAAACACACACACACATAGATTTCGTGATTTTCAGTAAACTTTGCGTGTGGGTGTGTCCAAGGGTTATATAAAAAAAAAACATTCACATGGGGAGTGTGATATTGCCTTTGTGTTTTTGCATGTGCTTTTGCTTACACAGCATGGAGGGCTTAGCTGTGTAAGTATGGAGAGAGAAAGAAAGAAAGAAAGAAAGAAAGAAAGAAAGAGGAAGAGGAAAAGAATGAAAGAAAAGAGAAATGCGTGGCTTGGAAAAGTCTTGAGAGAACGAGGTATCACTGCCCAATTGACTGAACGCCGTGAGCACACAGCCACAAATGAAATTATTTCGCAAAGAGGTTTGT
This sequence comes from Penaeus vannamei, assembly GCF_042767895.1. NCBI lineage: Eukaryota > Metazoa > Arthropoda > Malacostraca > Decapoda > Penaeidae > Penaeus > Penaeus vannamei. The sequence goes on from NC_091550.1 coordinate 46,822,569, forward strand.
TGAGCATTGCGCGTATACCCTATTCGACCAACTCGACCTCTCATGATTATACTTCAACTTCGAGTAAACACATAAACGGATTTCCCCCTTTTTACCTGACATGCAAAAGCGCGCTCTGAAAAGTCCAATCTATACAGATAACAGATAAAAGACTTCTACCTCACAATAGTTGCTCACAGAAGGGGAAGGAGGCGAATCCCCCGAATGATTTTCTGCCTGCGTTTAACTTTCTCGGGAACTTCACCGTCATCGGACCCATAGGGAAGCTTAGAGGTCTTAGAGGGAAGTTCTGAAAGGGGGGGCGGGGGAGGCTGGTATCGGCATAATAATGGGGACGTGAGGATGGGGGTGGGGATGGGAGGGGGGGGGGGGTTTGGGCAGTACACGGAGCGGTGCTAGGGAATTAGTCGTCTTCGTTGCTTCATATCTTGCTTCGTTGCTTCGTTACTTCTCTTCGTTTCTTGTGCGTCTGGGTTTGTTGTCGTTGTTTTATTTCTACCTTCGTTTCTTCTCTTCATTTCTTGTGCGTCTGGTTTTGTTGTCGTTGTTTCATTTCTCTCTCCGTTGTTTCCACTTCAGTCTGGCGATATTTCTTTCGTCGTTGCTTCATTTTTTTCTTTAATTTCTTTTATTTCCTCCACTCCTGGTTTTGTTGCCGCTACTTCATTTCTCTCTTCGTTGTTTCCTTTCGTTTTCATTTTTAGCACATCTGGCTTGTTGTCGTTGTTTCATTTTTTTTCTTCATTTATTTCGTACGTTGCTTCCACTTCTGGTCTCGTTGCCATTGCTTAATTTCTATCTTTTTTAAATTTTTATTTTCTTCATTTGTTGCACTGCTGGCCTTGTCTCCTTTGCGTTATCTCTTCGCTTTTTCTTTTCATTCTTCATTTCTTCCACTCCTAGTCCCGCTGCCTTTGCTTCATTTCCTTTTTTCCTTTATTTCTTCCTATCTCCATTTTTCTCTCCCGCTCCTGGTCTTGTCGCCGTTATCTATGGAGTCCGCAGAAGCGTGGTCGTCCAAGAGTGACATGAGGAGTGACATGTCGATCTGGCAGGAGGAAAAGGCCGTTTTCCTGCCCCTTTTTTCAGTATTTGCTTTTATCATTTTCTTTTTTTTCGCGAAACGAGCATCATTATCGGGGATACAGTGGATGAGTTTCCGTTTTGTGTCATTTTATTTGTTTATTTTCCGTTTTGTTTTATTTTATTTGTTTATTTTCCGTTTTGTTTTATTTTATTTGTTTATTTTCCGTTTTTTTTATTTGCTTATTTTCCGTTTTGTTTTATTTTGTTTGTTTATTTTCCCTTTTCTTTTATTTGTTTATTTTCCGTTTTGTTTTGTTTTATTTTGTTTATTTTCCGTTTTTTATTTTATTTGTTTATTTTCCGTTTTGTTTTATTTTATTTGTTGATTTTCCGTTTTGTTTCTTCATATTTTTGGGGGTTTATTGTTCTCTTATCTTATCTGAAATATTCACGTTGTGGCTAGATTAAGGCTTTTGCGAGATTACGGGGGGGTGGGGGGGTATACCGTCAGTGTTGAGGCGTACACCGTGTATTCGATGTTCCTTCGCTTTGAACAGTGGGGGTGGATTGCGTACGGAGCTGCGGGGGGTACTTGGGGTACGTAACGGCGATTCTCCTGTGTCGTCTTGCCTCTCGCGGGGGCACTGTCCCCAAAGGAGTGCTTGTCGCTGGCATGGCTTGAGGGAATGGTCGTCTCGGATCGTTTTTTTTTCTTTCTTTCTTTCTTTTTTTTGAGTGCTCATGTGCACACACACGCACATGCACACGCACGCACACACACACACACACACACACACACACACACACACACACACACACACACACACACACACACACACACACACACACACACACACACACACACACACACACACACACACACACACACACACACACACACACACACACACACTCACTCACTCTCTCACTCACACACGCTCTCACACACACGCACTCACACACACGCACTCACACACACGCACACACACACACACACACACACACACACACACACACACACACACACACACACACACACACACACACACACACAAACACACACACAAACAAACCTGCAGTATATATCTTCTGCACATACACACTACTGCATGAGTGTAGTTAAGTACCAGAAACAGAGATGACAAATATTATATTTTCGGTCGTTTGTGTCCATCTCTTGGAGGCGGGAAAGCTGCAGGAAGACCGAAGGGGCTGCAGGAAGACCGAACAGGAAGACCTAAGGGGCTGCAGAAAGACCGAACAGGAAGACCTAAGGGGCTGCAGGAAGACCTAAGCGGCTGCAGAAAGACCGAACAGGAAGACCTAAGGGGCTGCAGAAAGACCGAACAGGAAGACCTAAGGGGCTGCAGAAAGACCGAACAGGAAGACCTAAGGGGCTGCAGAAAGACGGAACAGGAAGACCTAAGGGGCTGCAGAAAGACCGAACAGGAAGACCTAAGGGGCTGCAGAAAGACCAAAAGGACTGCGGGAGTGGGAGTCTTACAGACAGCCATTTGCGCAAAGGAAACATGGTTGGGGAAGGATATGACCAAAGTCGTGGATATGACGGCGATACTGCGTACGATAAGGGAAAGCGAGGGCTAGAGAGGGGGAGGGAGGGGAGACGGAGACGTAGAGGGAGAGGGGAGGAAGAGGGAGAGAAGGGATGGGAGAAGGAGAGATTAGGAGGGAGGCAGAGGGAGGGGGAGAAAGAGGTAGAGAAAGGGGAGGGGTAGAAGGAGAGATTGGGAGGGAGGTAGAGAGAGAGAGAGAAGGAAGGAGCGAGTGTTGGTAAAAGTGGAAGAGAGTAAGAGAAAGAGAGACAAGAGACAGCAAAGGCAAACAAACAAACAGAGAGAGAGACAGAGAAACGGAGAGCTCGAGCCGCGGGAAGGCATAGCCACACACGGGTAGGATGTACATGGAGATAAGGAGAGTGGCTCGAGTTCTCTACGCTCCAGGCCGCGGGACCATTCAGGAGACAAAAATACTTTTCAGAGTATGTTTTAAGGGGACGTGACGGGCAGAGAGAAGGTAAGCAGGATGGAACCAAAATTAGAGAAGATATTTTACTTTGAAAAAAAAAGGAGAGAGAGAGAGAGGGAGAGCAGAATATTAGAAATAGGCAGGGAAGAAGGGTGATTCAGGCAAGGTTGGATAGGGAAAAAACATGGAGGAAAAGAGAAAAAGATAGGTAAAGAAAATCCTACAAAGATAGAAGCGAAGTTAAGAAGAGAGAGAGAGAGAGAGAGAGAGAGAGTGAGTGAGTGAGTGAGTGAGTGAGTGAGTGAGTGAGTGAGTGAGTGAGTGAGTGAGTGAGTGAGTGAGTGAGTGAGTGAGTGAGTGAGTGAGTGAGTGAGTGAGAGTGAGAGAGAGAGAGAAAGGGACAGAGAGAGAGAAAGGGATAGAGAGAGACAAAGGGACAAACATAGACAGAGAGAAAAAAATTTAGAGACGCATCGACCTTGTTTCACAGCCAAGGTGCGGGAATATATCAAAAAGATAATATCTCTCTTGAGCGGATAAGGGGGGTAGGAGGGGGCTAGGGGCTGGCAGGGGGGGTGGCTTTATTTTAAGGCGCCGGGCCCTTACTCTGGATTAGGAGTCATTAGCGTTGACGGGACACATGGTGGGATGTCATGCTTAACGTTGCTGTGACGTTTTTTTTTGTTTTTGTTTTTTTCTTTCGTCGTCGTACTTTACTTCTTTTTTTCTTCTTTCTTATTCTTTTTCTTTTTTCTTTGTTTCTTATTAATTTTGTCTCTTTTTGTAATTGTTATCATTAATCATCATCATTATCGTCATTCGTCTTTGTCTTTATCCACCTCTCCCTTTTCTACTTCCTCTAATTTCTCTTTCACTTTCTCTTCCTTTTTTGATGCGGAATTACGTTTTTTTTTCTGAAATTTGACTTCATGTTCTCTTTATCATTTTTATTATTTTTCAATGTCCTTCCTTCACCTTGCTACATCCGGGACTTCCTGCCTGCCACATGTGTGTGTTTATCGCTCGCCTGGCCTATTAATTTAATAACAATGTTTACGTGCGCGATAACTTTATTTGAATGTTAGGTACACACATTGACAGGGGTGCGTGGAGTCGTCGAGCCTCTCCTTCGCTCTTTCTTTCTCTCTCTTTCTCTTTCTCTCACTCCCTCTTTGTCATTCTTTTGCGCACTCTTTCTTTCTTGTACCCTTTCTCTTTCTCTCTCACTCTAACTCTAACTCTAACTCTAACCTAACCCACCATCACTCACCACTACCCACTCACCGCTCACCACTCACCACCACTCACCACTCACTCACTTTCACCACCACCACCTACCACTCACCACCACTCACCTACTCACTCACTCACTCTCTCTCTCTCTCTCTCTCTCTCTCTCTCTCTCTCTCTCTCTGTCTCTGTCTCTCTGTCTCTCTGCCTCTCTCTCTCTATCTCTCTCTCTCTCATTCTTTCACTCGCTCTTTTTCTCTATTTTGTCCGCTCCTTTTTCTCTCTTCTTTCTTTTTCCCTCTCCCTCTCTTTCCATTATCCTCTCTCCCTCTCCACTCTCCTCCATCCCTCTCCACTCTCCTCCCTCCCTCTCCACTCTCATCCCTCCCTCTCCACTCTCCTCCCTCCCTCTCCACTCTCATCCCTCCCTCTCCACTCTCCTCCCTCCCTCTCCACTCTCCTCCCTCCCTCTCCACTCTCCTCACTCTCTCTCCTGCTGTTTCTCCTTTTTCTTTTTCCTTCCTTCCTTCCTTCCTTCCTTCCTTCCTTCCTCAATTACCCTCTCTCTCGACCGAAATTCCCGCCGCCGCCTCTCGCATCGTGTATGCACAGGAGCGAGTGGAGCGAGAGACAGCTTTTCCCTCACTGTCGTCTTCCTCAGCGCTCGTGGCCGCCAGTGCGCATTGGAGGGCCTCTGTGCCGCGCTTTGGTGGTGTCATTTGGTGTGTTCTTTTCCTGGTTGTTTGGCGTTTTGTGTAATATGCTGCTGGAGTTTTATTTCCGTTGGGTATTCTGCAAGTTGTGATGACTTACTTGCCCGGACGTATATATGCGCACGCACTCTCTCACACACACGCGTATGCTCTCTCGCTCTCTTTCTCTCTCTCTCTCTCTCTCTCTCTCTCTCTCTCTCTCTCTCTCTCTCTCTCTCTCTCTCTCTCTCTCTCTCTCTCCCTCCCTCTCTACTCTCACTCCCCTCTCCCTTCTCCTCTACTCTCCCTCCCCAGCCTCCCTCCTTCCCTTCCTCCCTCCCACTTTCCTCCCTCCCTCCCACTTTCCCTCCCTCCCTCCCACTTTCCCTCCCTCCCTCCCCTCTTTCCTCCCTCCCTCCCTCCCTCTCCTCTCCCTCCCTCCCTCCTCCCTTCCTCCCTCCCTCCCTCCCTCCCTCCCTCCCTCCCTTCCTCCTCCTTCCCTCCTTCCCTCCTTCCCTCCGTCCCTCCCTTCCTCCCTCCTTCCTAGCCCCCCTCCCCGCGACGCCCTTTGAAGCCAGGGTCTAATCCCTTCGCTAATAGAATTAAACACGAATCAAACACGTTTACGCTTGCCATAAAGCAACAGAAACGACAAGGAATAGCTCGTAGTAAAAGTCACGATTCTTTTGTTCCGTAAGGACTATGATCAATTACTTCT
>NC_091550.1:46860720-46868220 GCF_042767895.1 Penaeus vannamei
TTATGAGCTTGTAATTTTTGTCATGAGCTTCCATATTTTTGTCATGAGCTTCTATATTTTTTGTCATGAGGCTTCATTATTCTATTATTTGCCTCTCTTTTTTTCTGTTATGAGGCTTTTTTCCCCTAACATGGGCCTGCATTTGATTATATTCTGAGCTTCCACACTTACTATCCTGAGCCTCCGTTTTTTTCTGTTATGAGAAGCGAGGGCGTATGGCGGACTTCAGCCGGGGGAGGGTGGGCGTCGGTGCGTGTAGGCCTACATCCGGGAGGACTAGAGGCTGTGACGCAGTGTCCGACAGGATGAGGGTGAGTGTGACGATATGGGGGTGGGGTGGGGGTGAGGGATGTTTGAAGGGGCGGGGGAGGGGGAAAGGGGAGGGTTTATTGAGGTTTCGGAGTGGGCGTTGGTCGCTTTGTGGGTGAGGGTTGTATGGTTGTTATGGTGGTTCTGGTTGTGTGTTTCCTGTCAGAATTAGTCATGTCATTATCATTACTGTTACTATTACTATTACCTTTAATTATACTAATGCTATTACTACTAGTAGTGGAAAGGGTGGATGAGGAGGAGAAGGAGGAGGAGAAGAAGGAGGAGGAGGAGGAGGAGGAGGAGGAGGAGGGAGGAGAGGAGGAGGAGGAGGAGGAGGGAGGAGGAAGAGGGGGAGGAGGAGGAGGAGGTGGATGAGGAGGAGAAGGAGGAGGAGAAGAAGGAGGAGGAGGAGGAGGGGGAATAGGAATAGGAATAAGAGGAACAGGAAAAATAAGAGATTATGGACGAGAGCCAGGTCCAAGGGGTGTGCAGGAAGTTGCATTGTATGCAATGATGTAATTTCTCTTCCTTTTTCCCACGGTGTTCACATTGTTTACTGGAGAATCTTTAGCTGGAAAAGCGGGAGAAGATGATTAGGAAATAAGGCGGAAGATGGACGTAATGAAGGGGGAGGAAATACAGGAGAGAGAGAGAAAAAAAAAGGTGATGATGATCCGAGACACAATAGAAAGGGCGAAATGAGGGAAGAGAAGCAATGTTACTGAAACACGGAAGCGAAAAAAAGAAGTGAAAGAGGGATAACAGTGAAGAGAAAGAGGAGAGGAATAAATGAAAGATCTCGATAATTCAAGGGACGGAATCTAGAACAACGCCAGGGATAAGAAGGAAATAAAGAAAGAAGGAAGGGAAGAAAGAAAGAAGGGAAGAAGGGAAGAAAGAAAGAAAGAAAGAAGGGAAGAAGGGAAGACAGGAGGAAAGAAGGGAAGGAAGGAAGGAAAGAAAGAAGGGAAGAAAGAAAGAAGGGAAGAAAGAAAGAAAATAAGAAAGAGGGAAGAAAGAAAGAGAAAGAATATGTAAGTGGAAGGACGTGGATAATGATGACGAATGAGACGCCGGGGTATAGGTGAGTGCCGAAGGGGGGAGGGGGAGAGGGGGGGGGGGTGTGGGGGTGTGGAGGTGTGAATGCTGGTGGTGGGAAGGAGAGCGGAGGAGAGAAGAGGGAGAGGGAAGTGGTGGTGGGGTTTTGTTGCGGGTTGGGAATGAGGGGAGGGAAGAAAGTGGTGGTTGGGAGAATAGGGGAGGGAAGTGGTGGTTGGGATTTGTTGGTGGGGAGAGCGGGTGAGAAGATGGGAGGGGAGAGTGTCGTGGTGAAGACGGGTTTGGGGAAGAGAAAGAAAAGAGGGGAGGGTGTGGGGGTGTGGAGGTGTGAAAATTGGTGGTGGGAAGGAGAGCGGAGGAGAGAAGAGGGGAGGGAAGTGGTGATGGGGATTTGTTGGTGGTTGTGGGAGAGGGGAGAAGAGGGGAGTGAAGAAAGTGGTGGTTTGGAGAAGAGGGGAGGAAGTGGTGGTGTTGGGGATTTGTTGGTGGGGAGAGCGGGTGAGAAGATGGGAAGGGAGAGTGTAGTGGTGAAGACGGGTTTGGGGAAGAGAAGGGAAAAGAGCCGAGGGTAGGAGGGGGTTGGTTGGGGGGGACGTGTTTGGGGAGGGAGGGAGGAGGGGCGGGCGTGTGGCCAAGGGGTGTTACTGCTCGTAGGATTGAATTATCAGGGCGGAAACTGCGCCGGGGATGGCCTATACAGGACTCGGGGAATTACACGCCCGAGGTGGAGAGGAGATGGCGGCGGCGGCGGCGGCGGAGGAGGGGGACTGGGGTGGGGGAGGGGGGGGGATACTACGGCCGGAAGCTGGTTTCTGGGAGGGAAGGGGTGGGGTGGGGAGAAGGGGGAGGTAGGGAGGAATGGGGAAGGGGGAAGGGTTAGATGACTGGAGGTTGGAGGGAAAGGGAGATTGGAGATGGGAGGGAAGCGAAGGGTGAGTGGAAGGGAGAGGGAAAGGGATGAGAGGATGGAAAGAGAAGGAGAAGGAGAAGAGGAGAGAGGAAGCGAGAGAGAGAGGAAGAGAGAGAGAGAGAGGAAGAGAGAGGGAGAGAGGAAGACTGAGAGAAAAAAAACAGAAAGGAGAAACATGGAGGCCAGAAGTGATGGAAAGTAGGGAGGAATAAGGACCGAAAGGATAAGGAGAGAAAGGGACGACAGAGAGAATGGAGGATAGAAAGGAGGGAAGGATTGGATGGAGGACGCAGAGGTGGTGAGGAGAGAGGAAAGGAAGGGGAAGGGGAAGGGGAAGGCAGACAGAAAGGATAAGTGGGCAGCTGAACGAATGGTGAAGAGGTATTTAGGAGGAAGGGGAGAGAGAAGGGAGAGCTAGACTATACAAAGGAGGAGGGAGAAAGAAGGATGAAATGAGAATAGATAATGGGAAAGAGATCAAGATGGAAATTGAGGAAAAACCATGGCAGAGAAGAAAAAAAAAATGAAAAAGAAAGGTAGCCACAAAAAGAAGAAAGACAGAGAAACGAAATAGAAAAGGAAAGGTAATCAAAAGAAAAGAAAAGAAAGAGAAATGGAGATAGAAGAAACAGACATTAAAGAAAAAAAAGGCCAGCAAAGCCGAGCCACGAGATGAAAAGAGTGCGAGAGCCGGTCAGTCGTCAAGCTCTTTGGTCGGGAGGTTGATGAGGCCATTGTGTGAGGGAGAGAGACTGGAAGGGGGTTTTCGCCTCCGCTCCTCGGTCGCCTTCGGGAACTCCGGCGGGAAGGCAGGCTGGTGCGGCCGCTGCTATCTCGAGACCCCGAGGGTGGGAGAGAAAGAGAGAGAGAGAGACGTGAGGAGATACGTGCTTGCTTGTACTCATGAATTCGCTCTTAGTCTTTTTCTTTTATTTTCTCTCTCTTTCTTTTCTTCTCTTCTCTTCTCTTCTCTTCTCTTCTCATCTCTTCTCTTCTCTCCTCTCCTCTCCTCTCTCCTCTCCTCTCCTCTCCTCTCCTCTCCTCTCCTCTCCTCTCCTCTCCTCTCCTCTCCTCTCCTCTCCTCTCCTCTCCTCTCCTCTCCTCTCCTCTCTCTCTCGCTCTCTCTCTCTCTCTCTCTTTCTCTCTTCTCTTTCTCTTCTCTTTCTCTTTCTCTTCTTTCTCTCTCTCTCTCTCTCTCTCTCTCTCTCTCTCTCTCTCTCTCTCTCTCTCTCTCTCACTCTCTCACTCACTCACTCACTCACTCACTCACTCACTCACTCACTCCCCTCCCCACTTCTCCCTTTATCTCCTCATTCTTCTTTCTTCATTTCTCTCCCTTCCCCCCCCCTCCCTTCCCCGCCCATCCTTTCTTGTCTCCCTCACTCCCTGCTATCCCCTCTCTTTCCCCTCCCCCTCCCTGCCCACTCCCTGCCCACTCTGTATCTGGCAGACCTTTAACTTGCGGCACTCTCGGCTCATGATATTGACACAATCTTCATACCCACGAGGCTTTTTTTTTCTCTCTCTCTCTTCTTTTTTTTTTTTTTTTACTTTTTTTTCTCTATTTTTACGCGTTGTAAGTCTACGGATCGGGCGCGCCTCCTGACCTTGCGGGCGCCGTCGAGTGCATTGGAGGTACGCGTGCACTTCATGGCGTCTGCATGGCGGGTAAACGCAGATTGATAGCCAGTTAACCGCATACGATCGTGAAGGAGGGAAGAGCATCCTTTTTCTTGTACATTTTTTTGTTTGTTTGTGTGTTTGTTTGTTATACACGTTCACCAGCTTTAGTAATGCGTAGGTAGTGGTCATGTAGCCAATTATTGCAGAGAGACTATGCGCTTGGTGGTATGTGGTGAGCATGCGCTGGGGATGGTGAACAGTGTGAAGGTTGATGATGCTGTTCAAAGAGGGACTTTCGGGGCCCGCAGCAGCCCCCCTCTCCCCGCACCAGCTGACCCAGTGATCCGCGTGGAAGCCGAGCCAGCTGTCCCTCACCCGCAATCAGGAAGGGTAGCCCAAACGCAGGCCAGACCGAGGAAGGAACCAATCGCCAGCCCCGTGCGACAGCTGTGATGTCATGAGTGACGTCATAGCACATACCCGGGAATTATGAATGTATAGGACTTATTTTTTAGGTAATGAAGACAATCGGCGAAGTAGCGTCTCTGAAGCAAGACGCTAAGAGATGAGGAATTAACAGTATCAGGATGCCATAATCAATGTCAAGATACCAGATATCCTGTACCAGTACCTCTGTTACTGATGGTCACCACAGAGAAGCCAGTGCTGATAGGATTAACAGCGATAGGTCCCCAGTAACACAGAGCCAGAACCCAATGAGGCTGCCAGTCCCCCAAGTGCCTCCGATACAACAGCCGCAGTGACTCAGCCAAGAAGCGGGAGATGTTCAGCGACAGATAAGTACAAGTTTACCCTATCTGGAACCGTAGAAAACGTCCCTAAAACGAATGCGAGAGCTTCGGGACAAGCGAGTTCAGAACCTCGGACTGGCGCTTTAGAACGTCCGCTTCTCACAACAGGATGAAAGACTGCAACCGTTATGGAGGGAGCCGAGTTATCTGATTGTTGACACGCAGGTCTTCAGAGCCAGTCAGAGAATTAGGGTCAGAATCGTGTAAAGTACTTCTGAGAATAATTTCGAGCGGGCTTATGGATTGATTATATGCAGACAGAGTTATCCCCCCAAGAGGCTCCCAAAACATAACAGCCAGGACAGCTGAGTACCTAGCGAAATCACACTCAGGTATGCAAATGATATTTCTTGATCGAAAAGCTGCATTGGATATTGCAAACTGAAATTATCTGACTTGAGTATGCAAGGTATCTCTGTCTCTCTTGCACTTGGATATAAACGTGTCTGTCGAACTAGATCTCTCAGCGCTAAATCTAAGGTTTTTTAGACTGGGCACGCCTCGAGGTGGCGTCCTCGGACCCATGCTATTTAGCGCCGTAATCCGCAGAGTATTAGAAGAAATATGGCTCCTAAAGATGGGGATTACCTTGTACGTAATGCTGACGGCATGCGTTATGAATGCTCGTGCAAGGAGGGAATGCAACAGGGTGCCGATATGGGTGGACGAACTCGGTTGATGAAAACAAGGCAGTCCATCTTCACGGCATCCCTTTGTGCCACCTTCTCACGTAAATGAATGCGCTGGATCTGACTCACTCTCACTCACTCGGTCGCTGACTCACTCTCATTCCTTATTTTCTCTCTCTCTCCCCCCCCCCCTCTCTCTCTCTCTCTCTCTCTCTCTCTCTCTCTCTCTCTCTCTCTCTCTCTCTCTCTCTCCCTCTCTCTCTCTGTCTCTCTCTCTCTCTCTCTTGTTTTCACTTGAACATCTCAGAGTATGCTACGAGAATTCTCGTCGGTGCGCTAATAAACTTGCAGAATATTAGTGAATTTGCATAATGTGTGAGGCATTCGTCGCTGGTCTCCCCGTGGCTTAGAAGCAGGAGGGGATGGGGCTTGGTGGGCATGTGTAATATTGGGTTATTTTTTCGATACTCTAATGTCTGTCTGTGTATATGTCGCGCTCTCTATCTGTCTGTTTCTCTCTGTCTTTTCTCTCTCTCTCTCTCTCTCTCTCTCTCTCTCTCTCTCTCTCTCTCTCTCTCTCTCTCTCTCTCTCTCTCTCTCTCTCTCTCTCTCTCCCTCTCCCTTCTCAATATCTTTTCTTTCTCTCCCCCCTTCCCTCTTTCCCCTGTTATTTTCCCCATTTAAGGTTCTTGTTCTTCCGCTCTCCTTCCCTATATTTTTCCTACCCCACCCTTCCAATTCCTCCTCCTCCTCCTCCTCCTCCTCCTTGTATCCCTCTTTCCATCCCCCCATCCTTCCTTCCTGCGTCTTCCCTTTTTCTCCAGACTTCCTGACTCAATCCTGCCTTTTGTACTGCCAGGAACAAAAATTGCCGGCAGTCTTTTCGAGAACGGTTTCCGATCGCTTCGGTTTCTTTTTACAGCGGATTTCCTTAGGCGTTTTTTAAAAATCTTTTTATGCCCCTTTAAGATTGGATTATTTATTTGTTTATGAATTTTGACAGTGGATTTCCGTAGGCATTATTTTTTTTTTCTTTTTATGCATCTTGAATGTTGGATTGTTTATTTATTTATGTGTCAGTTTTTACTAGTCATCTGTGTTTTATTTTTTTATTTTTATTTTTTTTGTTTTTGTTTTTTAAGAAGTTTATGATTCCGTCCGTTCCGTTTTTTTTTGTGGGGAGAGGAGGTTGACATTATATATATATATATATATATATATATATATATATATATATATATATATATATATATATATATATATATATATATTTATTATGTACCTTGTTTTAGTTTATATTTTATATTGTTATTGTTATTGTTAATTGGAATCAAGACCATTCCGCTACACGCATTGGTAAAAATGGTATTTGGGTTCCAGCTGAAGTGGTTGTGCCTGCCACCTGGTTGTCCTTTGTGTGTCAGCGTGTTTGTCTAACTTCACTCTCTCCACCCCCCCCCTCCCAAATTATCCATGGACTTCTCTCCTCCCTCCTTCGTTCCTGTTCTCCCGCTCGCACCCACTGTCTCTCGTCCGGACGCTCGTTGGGGCGTCGCAGGATCGGGTGTCTCGCCCCAGAAGCCGTCGCCTCACTGGAGCGTGTTGCGTCAGCCGAGTCAGCTCCCGGCGGCGGCGGCGGCGGCGGCGGCGGCGGCTTTACGCTGTGGCGGCTTTGGTGTGGTCTCGGCTCGGGTCCGGTGATTGGCTGGTTCGGTTGTTTGTGGCGTTGTCGTTTGTTTGTTTTGGGTGTTTGTGTGCTTGGGTTTTTTGTTTTGTTTGGTTGGTTTCTTAGATGCTGTGGATTCTGTTGTTTGGGTCGTTGTTGTTTTTGTTTTTTGTATGAATCCTTGTGTTGGTGTTCTTGGGTTGTTTTGATTCTCTCTCTCTCTCTCTCTCTCTCTCTCTCTCTCTCTCTCTCTCTCTCTCTCTCTCTCTCTCTCTCTCTCTCTCTCTCTCTGTCTCTCTCTCTCCTTCTCTCTCTCTCTCTCTCTCTCTCTCTCTCTCTCTCTCTCTCTCTCTCTCTCTCTCTCTCTCTCTCTCTCTCTCTCTCTCTCTCTCTCTTTGTGCGCCTTTTTTCTTGCTTCTGCCTTTTAATATTTCTCTGCATTTATCTTTCGACGATTCTCGGCACGCGGATGACTGTACATTTGTCAAT
>NC_091550.1:46873220-46880720 GCF_042767895.1 Penaeus vannamei
CTCTCTCTCTCTCTCTCTCTCTCTCTCTCTCTCTCTCTCTCTCTCTCTCTCTCTCTCTCTCTCTCTCTCTCTCTCTCTCTCTCTCTCTCTCTCTCTCTCTCTCTCTCTCTCTCTCTCTTTCTTCCTCTTCTTTCTTTCTTTCTCTTCCTTCTTTCTTTCTCTCTCTCTCTCTCTCTCTCTCTCTCTCTTCTCTCTGTCTCTTTCTCTCTCTCTCTCTCTCTCTCTCTCTTTCTTCTCTCTGTCTCTCTCTCTCTCTGTCTCTACTCTCTCTCTCTCTCTCTCTCTCTCTCTCTCTCTCTCTCTCTCTCTCTCTCTCTCTCTCTCTCTCTCTCTCTCTCTCTCTCTCTCTCTCTCTCTCTCTCTCTCTCTCTCTCTACCCCGCTGTATTTACTGCGAGAAGTACAATGCCATTTAGCGGATTCCAAGGGTATTAGAGGACGGATTTAGAACGTTTGATAAAAGGGGAGAGGGGGATGAGGGAGGGGGGAAGGGAGGAGGGGTTAGGAGGAGAGAAGATTGGAGGAAGGAGAGATGGAGAGGAGGAAAGGAGGATAGGGAACAATATCTGTAGGAGAATGATGGGGGAGTGGAGAGAGGAGGGTGAAGGTGAGATGAGGGAGAAGAAGAGATAGGGAGGGATGAATATAGGAAGAGGAAGAGTAGGAAGATAGAGTTGCATAGGAGGAGGAAGAGAGAGAGGCAGAGGAGGAGGAAAAGGAGGAAGAGAGAGAGGCAGAAGGCAAGGAGGGAAAAGGAGAGGATGAGAGAGAGGCATAGGAAGAGGAAGAGGAGGAGAGAGAGGCATAGGAAGAGGAAGAGGAGGAGAGAGAGGCATAGGAAGGAGGAGAGGAGGAAAAGAGAGAGGCATAGGAAGAGGAAAAGGAGGAAGAGAGAGGCGCATCGGAGGAGGAGGAAGAGGAAGAGAGAGAGGCAGTGGAGGAGGAAAAGGAGGAAGAGAGAGGCATAGGAAGAAGAAGAGGAAGAGAGAGAGGCATAGGAGGAAGAAGAGGAAGAGAGAGAGGCATAGGAAGAAGAAGAGGAAGAGAGAGAGGCATAGGAGGAAGAAGAGGAAGAGAGAGAGGCATAGGAGGAAGAAGAGGAAGAGAGAGAGGCATAGGAGGAGGAAGAGGGAAGATTAGGGATCACGTAAGCCGGAATGTGTAATTTCGCAACGTGATGGCGGATCGTTGACGCAGTTGGCGAAGAGGAATGCGAGCCGACGCGGGCTGGACACAGGGCTGGGGGGGTGGTGGGGGGGGGAGGGGGGCGGAGGCTGAATGGGTGAGTGCGGGAGAAAGAGGGAGAGAGGGGGAGGAGAGGTTGTGGGATGGAGAGGGAGTGGGGTTGTGGTGGGGTGGAACGGAGGCTGAATCGGATTGAATGTGGGAGGAAGAGGGAGAGGGGGGGTGGAGGAGGGTTGTGGGATGGAGAGGGGGGGTTAGAGTGGGAGGTTGAATGGGTGAGTGCAGGAGGAAGAGGGAAAGCGGAGGGATTGAGGGATGGAGAGGGGAGTGGGGGGAAAGGAAGTGAAGAAAGAAAGAGAGAAAGAGAACGGACAGGGAGAGAAAGGTGACCGAAATAGAGAGAGAGAAAGAAAGAACGAAAGAAAGAGAGAAAGAAAGAACGAAAGAAAGAAAGAAAGAAAGAAAGAAAGAAGAGTTAAAGTATAGGAAAGGATGACAGGAGAGGAAACGGCTGAATGAGGGAGAGAGATAAAGGGAAACGGGGAAAGGGGGGTTGAGGGATTTTGGAAACGGATTATAATTCGCTTTAAATCGGGAAAAAAAATCGGGTCGGGATTAGTTGTAGCTGTTGTTGAAGTGAGAACAACAAGCATCGGAAACAAAGAATAGTGACTGTGGGAACCGGAGGTGGCGGTGATATGTGGGGAGAGAATAATGAATAGGCAATGTATTTTGAAATTGAAATAGTTTTTAATTGGTCAGGACATGTTACCAGTGTCGTCATAAACCATGTTTCGATCCTGACCCGAGCTTTTGGTGGGCTCACGCACTCTTTAAAGCATACAAAAAATAAAGAAAAATGATGTATATATATACTTTTATTTATTTAATAATAATAATAATAATAATAATAATAATAATAATTATTATTATTATTATTATTATTATTTATTATTATTATTATTATTATTATTATTATTATTATTATTATTATTATTATTATTATTGTTATTGTTATTATTATTATTATTATTATTATTATTATTATTATTATTATTATTGTTATTATTATTATTGACAGAATAGAGGTATGGGCAGGGGAGTTGTTTTGGTGATTAAAAAATAGTATGAATGGAGGATAGTAGTGATAACTGTGAAGAGTGACATGGACAGGAATAGTGGAAGTAGGAATGGGAGAAAATGGCAGATGGACAAGCTTTTATAGCAGTGTGATTAAAGATTAGGCTGTGGTGAATGGCGGTATGGTGGTATAAGTAGATGATGGAGGTATAAGTAGATAATGGTGGTAAGCACGCGAGCAGAGAATAGAAAGTTGATGTAGAGTGTTTTTATATTGATTTGAGCGAGGCCTTCCGAGGGTATGGACAGGAAATGGTGAAAGATGAACAAGAGTAATGGGAAGAATAGAGAATTATGAAATTGTAGAAAATAGCGATAAGGAGGAGGGGTAGATGGAGTAAGCCGATGGAGGAAGGTGGGGGAAAGAGGGGATGTAAAGGTAGGAAGTGGAGGAAACAGGAATGATTTGGAGAAGCAGGAGAAAATTGGTAAGGAAGATAAGATTGGAAGAGAAGAGGGAAGAGGTAAAGGAGAAGAAAAATGAATAGGAGAATATGCAAGGAGAGGAGGGAGGTAGAGGAAGAAGGAATGGAAAGGTGGGAATAAAAAAGGAGACTAAACGTAAGAAAAAAAATTGAGGCAGACGGAAGGGAAGAAGACGAACAAGAAGTAGTAAAAAACGCAAAAGATAAAGAAAGTAGGAAGAATGCGAAAAAAAAAATAACTAGAGGATCGAAAAATAAAACAAGATAACGCAAAAGACGACACGGAAAGTGGGCAAAAGGAAAACAAGAAGAAGAGTGAAAGAAAGAAACAAACATCGACGCATTAGTCCAAATCGATGGGGAATGTGACCCTGAAAAAATTTCGTCCCAGAACTCTTGCTATTTGCCGGGACGTGCGTGTGCGCGCGCGCGTGACCCCTCGCGTTGGGGGTAAATAAAAGGCGACAGAAGTTGGGGGGTTTGGGGAGTTTGGGGGTAATGTAGTAATTGGTATCGTTGGTTTGGGGTTTGGCGAAGTGGTATGGTTGTTGGGGGGTTGTTGCGGGTGGGAGAGAATGAGGGCGGTTTGGGTGTTGTTTGGGTGATGAGGATGGCCCCATGTTGGGTTTTAGCGTCGGTTTCATAGCGCCATCATCATCATCAATGACCATCAATCATTATTAATATTATTATTATTATTAGTCATCATCATCAATAATCATCAATCATCATAATCATCCATCATCATCAATCATCATCATCATCCATCACCATCATCATCATCATCATCATCAATATCCATCATCATCAATCATCATCATCATCCATCATCAACATTAATCATCATCATCATCATCAGTCATCATCATCATTCCCATTCCTCCTTCCACCATTCCCTCCTGCCTCCCCCGCCGTGGCCAGCGACCGAGCCCCTGACCGGCGCCCCGACTCGGCGCGTCGAGGGCAGTCCGCCTTGGAGCGAGTGATCGGGGATAAATCAGCCGCTGTTTATGACTCGGCGAACGCACAGGCCGCGGTCACGGAACAAAGGAGGGCGTGACGGTCGCTTGGTCTCGTTTGCGGGGGTGCTTTGTTAGGGGGATTTGTTGGGGAGGGGGAGGCGGTTAGGGGAATGTTGTGGTAATTCTGTCGGACTTTCGTTTCGATATTTATGCGTGTATTCTTGGGTAGTTTTACGAGTGAATGTGCACACAGACACACACGTATGCACTCGCGCACGCACGCAGGCACGCTCGCACATGTATATATGATTTATCTCTATATAATCCTACCTTGTCACACATGCGCACGTAAATATCAGTATATTATGTATAATAAAGAACGAGGCCTCAAATATTCAAGGCCCTTCAAAGATATCGACAGGTTTTTGTCGATATTCGGAGAGCAGAGGAAGTGCCTTGAATATCACACATCAGTACGTGAGCGAGATCGTAAAGCTCTCGGGGATTGGCTGAATAATTTGAGCTTAGAAGTAATGTTTGTTGTAATAGCAAGGCAGATTTTTAAAGATTATTTTTTGTTTTCGAGATTGGCTGGAGAAATTACGCGTAGAGTTGATGTGTGTTGTAATAGCAGTGCAGATTTTTTATTATTTTTTATTATTCTCTTATTTTCGAGGACAGGAAAGAATTGTTCTGGTGTTTTATTGTCTTTATTTGTGCTTGTCCAAGGAGATATTTAAATTTATGTGCTCATTCATAATTACTGATTTATTTCGGTAATTATGCGCTGATTTAAGATCGAACGTGCTTTATCTTGTCTACACGAATATCAGTGTTTATATTACATATTTGTACAACGTTTGCGAATGTAATGACGGCCACGGACACACACACACGCGCGCGCGCATTCGAACGTCCCCAGAAGCGCGGGAAATTCAAAAAGTGGATCTTTCTTTGAGTTCCAGGTGTTTATCCCCCTTTAATAGTGGCGTTGGGGAGAGATCAGTTTTTGAGAGGGGGAGTAGGATAGGGGGTTCTTGCAAGGTGGGAAAGAGGAAATGCTGTCAGTCTGTACGAGGATCGGCTTTTTTTCACCTGTTGGAGATGTTTCGGCAAAGGCAGGGGTTGGTAGTTAATTGGTTGTAGCATTTTTGATGTTATTGTATTTTTTTTAAGATTGGATTTTTGATGTATCTGTTGAGCACTGGTTTGTGGAAAGGGTTTTTTGTTCTTTTTTAGGAATTTAATTTTTCACCATTTGTCATTATTATTTTTCTATTCATTGTATCATCAAATAATTAATGGGTTGATTAAATCCTTGGGGAAACTAGAAATTAATTATCGATTATGAGACATTCATTTTCTCCACCGCATAAGGATAATTTCCTTATCTTGATTCAGCTCCATGGCAATAATTCCTTAGTTTCTCTTTGATTCGGCTTTTGTGCATCAAGATCATTTGATTAACCGGATGCATGTTTATGATGACGTAATTCCGGGTCCCGCTGGGTGCTCAGTCGCCTGTAATTAAGGGCCGAATGGGTGCTTCTGTGTAGACTTTTCGGGGAAGGAGAGTTATGATCAGCTGTTTGGGTTTGACCTTCTAATTTCGTTTTTTCTTTTCTTTTCTTTCTTTCTTTCTTTTTCTCGTGTTCTCTTCTTTCTTTCTTTCTTTCTTTCTTTCTTTCTTCCTTCCTTCCTTTCTTTCTTTCTTTCTTTCTTTCTTTCTTTCTTTCTTTCTTTCTTTCTTTCTTTCTTTCTTTCTTTCTTTCTTTCTTTCTTTCTTCTTCTTCTTCTTCTTCTTCTTCTTCTTCTTCTTCTTCTTCTTCTTCTTCTGTTTCCTTTCTCCCCGTTTTTTTTCGCATCATTGTCTCGGCTTATCTAGTAATTGCTTTGCCTGTTTGTCCAATTTGTTTATTTGCTTCTACAGATTTTCTGTATGGTGAATGATTGCACTCTTTATATCCTGGGGACACTAATAATCCCTTATATCTAATTAGAAAAATGTCGCACGCACGTTTATTATTATCATTATTATTATTATTATTATTATTATTATTATTAGTATTTTATTATTATTATTATTATTATTCAAGTGCTTGTAGGTCCTTTCACGTGGATGGGGATCTTTTCGCTAGAGGACAGGCCCGGTTCTGTGATTAGGTCATGGTTGTGACGATGGGTCACTATTGTGATAAGAGGTCATGGTTGTGACGATAGGATATGATTGTGATGGTAGGTCGGGGTTGTGATAAAAGGTCATGGTTGTGTGATTGTAGGTCATTATCGATTGTTGGTTGTGTTCGGTGATTGTAAGAACAATTAAAGTGTGAAGGCAGGTCTTGACATGTGAAGGCAGGTCAAAACCACGTGGTCGTAGGCTCACTTGTTTGATTGTTGGACCTTGCACGTGGTTTTATGTCGTTTTGCGTCCATGTAGGTCGTGCAACATGAGTCACGTGATTCTGGGTTCCTATTTTATTACCGCGGGTCCTATTACGCAAATGTATGTTCTGAGCACGTCAGGATAGGCCCAATCACGTGATCGAGGGTCCTATCAAGGGAATTGTGGGGCTTCGGTCAGAGAGGCTATGGAGGGAAGCCAGTAGGCATTCTGGAAGGAAAAAAAGTGAAACTACTGTTTAAGTCACTGGTGACACAGGGAGTGACACGTGCGAGCGACACTTGTTAGAAGGATTATGCATACGAGAGGTACAGCTTTTACACCATTTATCTCTCTCTCTCTCTCTCTCTCTCTCTCTCTCTCTCCCTCTCTCTCTCTCCCTCTCTCTCTTTCTCTCTCTCTCTTTCTCTCTCTCTCTCCCTCTCTCTCTCTCTCTCTCTCTCTCTCTCAATCTCTGTCTCTCTCTCTCTCTCTCTCTCTCTCTCTCTCTCTCTCTCTCTCTCTCTCTCCCTCTCCTCTCCTCTTCCTCTTCCATCTCTCTCTCTCTCTCTCTTCCTCTCTCTCTCTCTCTCTCTCTCTCTCTCTCTCTCTCTCCCTCTTTCCCTCTTTCCCCCTTCCTCCATTCCTCCCTCCCTCCCTCCCTCCCTCCCTTCCTCCCTTCGTCCCCCTGTCCCTCCAAGTGATAGGAGAGATAGCGTGCCATCGCGTGGCGGCAGGGGCGGCATCGGCGGCGTCGACGGCGGGGTCAGCTGGCGGGCGCACGAGCGGGGCGAGCCACGTCGACCTCCCCGCGGTGGCGCCAGAGGATGACGTCACCGAGGGGGAGGCAAGGAAGGTGCGACGCCGAGGCTTATGGCGCGCTATTTATAGGGTCGGCGATACGGAATACCTCGTGTAATGTCGGTTTTTTAATAGGTTGGCGTATGTAGAGGAAGGAGTGTGGGAGAAGATAAGCTGGAAGGAGAGGAGGGAGGGATGAATGGAGGGAGGGTGGGAAGGAAGGACGATGGGAGGGAGGGAGGAAGAAAGTATGGGAAGGATGGACGGAAGGAAGTATGGGAAGGAAAGAAGGAAGGAAGGAGGGAATGAAAGAAGGAAGGAAGGAGGGAATGAAAGAAGGAAGGAAGGAGGGAAGGAAAGAAGGAAGGAGGGAGGGAGGGAAGAACAAACTAGAGAGGAGGCTGTGAAGAAACAAGTGCTCAATTTGAACTATTCATAAGGCCATGGTCCCTCTCCCCACAGCAAAATATTGACATTAAGAAAACGTTCCGGCGCGAAATATCATATCTAGAAGAAGAAAACAAAAATGAAGAAGAAGAAAAAAGGGAGAAATAGAGAGAAGTAGAAAAAAAGTCGAAAGAAGAACGAGAAAAACAAGAAATGAA
>NC_091550.1:46895720-46903220 GCF_042767895.1 Penaeus vannamei
TCACTCCCCTCCTCTCTCCTATTCCTATCTATCAGCTGTTTCCTGCTGTCTCCCTCCTACTCATCCCATTTATTTTCCCCTTTCTTTTTCTCAGTCTTTTCCTTCTTATTTTCCCTACTTCTCAATCCCCCTGCACCTTCTTCTCCTTGTTCCTGAGTTCCCTTCCGCTGCTCTTCGTCTCAGCTTCTTCCGCCCTACTCCTCCTACGTCTCGGCTCCTATCCTGTCTCTCCTACCTAGTTCTCAAACCCTTCCTCCCTCTCTTCCTCCTCCTTCTCAGCTTCTTCCTCCCCTTCCTCCTCCTCAGCTTCTTCCTCCCCTTCCTCCTCCTGCTTCTCCTCAGCCCCCACCTTCACTCCCCTCCCCACTTCTCAGTCCCCTACTCCCTCTCCCCGTCCCCATTTTCAGGCCCTCCTAACCCCCAACTCCCAGTCCCCAACTCCCCGGGGGCTAGCGTTATGTTCGTGACACCACCACATGACCGGGGGAAAAAGGTTGATGATGGCAGGTGTGCACGTGGCAGCTGGTCAAAACAGGTGAGGGGAAAAGGGGAGGGAGGTGAGTACTGCCGCGTGTTGGGAGAAGAGGGGAGAAGGAGAGACGTGGAAGAGGGTAGAAGGGGAGACGTGGAAAAGGGGAGAAGGGGAGACGTGGAAAAGGGGAGTTGAGAGACAGAAGGACAGGAGGGGAGAGGGAGAGAGACTGGAAAAGCGAGAGGAGAGACCGAGGCAGAGGGGAAAAGGGTAAGAAAAACCGAGGGAAGAGGACCTTTTTTTTGCCGGGATTAAGGTTGGTGAACCATACGTAGAGAAATATGTTCGCTCGTAGAAATGTACGGAGGCCGGGTCGGTATTTCACGCGCTGTCGGAAACGGCCTTGGGGTTGTGTATGCGTATCGGATGCACGTAAATAGTCTCGCATTACAGACGCGGCGAAAGCATGCGTGTGCACACCGTAGAGTTTCGGTGAGCGTGCTTTTGGGACGGTCGATGCGAAGAGTCGCTTTGTATATGACATGCCTCTCCGTGAAGTTTTTATGAATGCGGATGTATGCGGTGGTTTGGAAGAACGGAGAACATACGGCGATTCAAGAGAACGAATGTGAAAGACGAGTGTGAGAGACGAGGAGGCGAAGAAGGGATGAGAGAAGCGAACATCCTGGTGTAGAAAGTTGTGCATCGGAGGCAGCGTAAGGCGCGCAAGGCAGGTTGTGCAACGTCTCGGGTGCAGATCAGCTGAATAAGTCTCCATTTCGCGTGGCATCTGACTCCATCCTTCCCTTTGTCTCCTCCTCGGTGCCGCTTGGGGGTCGCGCGCCTGCTGGGGGTGGGGGGGTGGGGGTGGAGAGCTGCCTGCTGGGGGCGCTTCGGCGGCTCTTTAATGCTGGTGTTAGTGTGGGTGTTTTACATGTGCATGCCCTAACATAAGTGGACACACGCGGGAGTATCTACATGTATATTCGCAGACACGTAGATATACATATAGATACAAAGAAGCATACATATTGATACACATATAGATACAAAGTAGAAAGTATACAGAGTGCGACAGAGACAGACAGAGGTAACTGTAACAATGCACTGTTCAAGTGCAATGAAATGCAGTAATTTTGTTTCGCAATGGATCAAGTGTTTCCCCCAAGCATTATGATGAACTGCAGGTCAAAGGTCAAAGTATTTTAGTTACAAAGCATTGTGTTATTTCATTTTGCGTCGCCTTTTGTGAGCGACAGCGGATCGAGTAATTAATCGGGTTTTAGCATCGGCCGCGTATCATTTTCCGCCATGAGCAGATGAATTCGCATCACCCCTCTCCCCATGCCCCCCTCCCGACCCCCCACCTTCCTCGCCCCCCATCCCCGCCCCCTGCCCCTTCCTTCGCTCTCTCCCCTGCCCCCCCCCTCCCTCCTAGTCCCCATCCCCGCACCGCCAGGCCTTCATGACAGCTGACTTGGATGTGCTTCTTGTGTAATGGAGAGTTTTGTTCGAATAGTGATTTGGAAGTGAGTTAAAAGCTGTTCGTATTGCAAAATAATGGTATAATGAAGGGTGTTGTGTGTATAGTGGATTAGAGGTTAATTAAAGGTATTGTTCATATAGTGAATGAAAGATTAAGTAAGAATGTTCCTATCGTGAATTAGAGATGCAATTAATTAGGATTGTCCCTCGAATAGTGAATTAGAAGTTATTGTTCCTACGGTGATGAAGGTTTCTCGTTCGTATAGTGAATTAGAGAGAAGATTGTTTGCAAGAATAGCCAGGCTGAGGGGGCGTAGGGACGATACATTTACCCAGGGAAGGATATCCGATCTACGGGGGAAAGGGGGCGGGGTCGGTGATGAGGGGGGAGGGGGCGGGGTCGGTGATGAGGGAGGAGGGGGAGGTAGAGGAGGGGGAGGGGAAGGGGCGTGGTTATCTGTAGGTCACGTGCGATGAGTATGTGGTGATGATGGTGGGGGTGAGGGGTGGAGGGTGAGGGTTGGGGGGTAAAGGGTAGAGTATGTGGTAGTATTTAGGCTTAGGTTTATTGATTCATGAATGGGATAGGCGGTGGAGTGCGCGTCTGGGGAATGGGGTGAAGAGGCACTGCTATCGGAAGGCTTGGCGGGGGTCGGGGCTGTTGGCCTGTGAATGGCGTGCGGAGGGCGGTTTCTGCCGGTCTTCTCTGTCACGTTCTGTTTCCTTTTTTTTTTTTTCGTTTGCTTTTCTCTTTTCTTTCTTTCTTTCTTTCTTTCTTTCTTTCTTTCTTTCTTTCTTTCTTTCTTTCTTTCTTTCTCTCTCTCTCTCTCTCTCTCTCTCTCTCTCTCTCTCTCTCTCTCTCTCTCTCTCTCTCTCTCTCTCTCTCTCTCTCTCTCTCTCTCTCTCTCTTCCTCTCTTTATATGCACGCGCGCGCGCACGCACGCACGCACGCACACACACACACACACACACACACACACACACACACACACACACACACACACACACACACACACACACACACACACACACACACACACACACACACACACACACACACACACACACACACACACACACACACAGATATATATGGTGTCCACAAGAATTTCCTGAATTGAAACAGGTATAACATGTAGCTTTAATGTAATGATCTTTCACAGTTAGCAGGTTGAGGTCCAGTATTTAATTAAGTTTCACGTGGTTTTGGAACATTAAAAGACTCTCAGTGTGCGCCCCCTCTGGTTGCTCGGAAAACATCGACGCGACAGTCCAGTTCGGTCCAGATACTCTACAGTATAGCTGGTTATTTTGCGTACAGTCTCCGTGGTCGAAATATTCAGCTGTTCCAGGGTTACAGGTAGTGGTGGCACGTAGACTGTGCTCTTCACGTACCCCCAAAGAAAGAAGTCAAAAGCAGTTAGGTCCGGTGACCAGAACACCTGATCTTCTCGTTCAGCACGACCAATCCATCTGTTTGGCAGGTGCTCGTTGAGTGATCTCTTGACAGCAAGATGCCAGTGCGGCGAAGCACCATCTTGCTGGGAAAGGTTGTCATTACCCTCAGGAGTTAGTCGTGGAAACGTCCAGTTGGTCGGCATTCCCAGGTAACTTTGACCAGTAAGAGTTCCTCTCTCAGCGAAAACAGGCCATGCAATGTCTTATTTGATTCGGCACAAAATGTTAGCGTTTGATGTCTGGCTCAATTTCCTGGGTAGTGTGCGGATTTCCAAGCGCCCATATCCTGTTGGTTATGCCTACTGACTTTGCCGTTCAAGTGAAATGTCGCCTCATCACTAATTTTTTTTTTTTAACAGGTTATCATTATCGAGTAAACAGAGGCCCGGACATGGAGTGCCTTTAATGCTGAATGAAATCCTGGAAATGAAAACTACAAACGTTGAAAGATTATTAAAATAAAGTTATATGTTAGCTCTGTTTGGAGTGTTGTATATATGTGTGTATGCGTGTGCGAGTGCAAGTGTAAATGAGAGTGAGTGTAAATGAGAGTGAGTGTGAGAGTTAGTGTGTGTGTGTGTGTGTGTGTGTGTGTGTGTGTGTGTGTGTGTGTGTGTGTGTGTGTGTGTGTGTGTGTGTGTGTGTGTGAGTGTGAATGAGAGTGAGTGAATGTATGTGTATGAGAGTGTGTCTGAGTTTGTGTGTGTGTGTGTGTTTATTTGTATATGTGTCTGTGTGCCTCCATCTAACGGAGGCCTGTTAAATATGGCTTACGCTCGCCAAATGGGACTACGCATTACCGACCATTTGCAAGCATGTACGCGAGACACTCCTGCTACTCATGGCCGTTTGATGTGAATATGCACACGGCTTGTTTCCTAAGTGCGGGAGAGAGAGAGAGACAGACAGACAGACAGACAGACAGACAGACAGACAGACAGACAGACAGACAGACAGACATACATACATACATACATACATACATACATACATACATACATACATACATACATACATACATACATAAATGCAGAGAGATGGACGGCGACAGGTGTTAGAAGTCTGGTGATTATAGAAAATTGTAATAATAATGATAATGTTAACAACAATAAATGAATAAACAAAAGGTGTCATTTCCCTTTTTTTTGTTGTTGTTGTTGTGGCGCGGTGCCGAGTGCAAAGGGGGGCGTGTTTGGGCAGTCACGAGAGAGAGTGTTGGGAGTACGTGTCCTTGGGGCGTTTTGGGGGGAGGGCAGTGGGGAAAGGAATGGATAGGCGCGAGGGGGGAAGGGAAGGGATACATGGACAGGAGGGAGGGAAGAGGAGGAGTTGGAAGGAGAGAGGGAGGGAAGGAGGGGAAAGAGAAGGGCAGAGAGGGGGAAGTGGATCGGAGGGAGGGAAGAGGAGTAGGAGGAAGGAGCGAGGGAGGGAAGAAGGGAAAGAGAAGGGCAGAGAGGGAGAAGTGGATAGGAGGGAGGGACGAAGAAGAGTAGAAAGGAATGAGGGAGAATAATTTGTGGGGAAGGAGGATAGAAGGGGGGGCAGATGATAGGTAGCGTTAGAGAGGAGAAGGGGAGTGAATGGGGAGAGGGAGGAGTGGAGTAGACAGGAGGGCAGAAAGTTAAAAGGCCAGTGACACCAACTCTGACACTTGTCGACAACAGAGAATTATTTTTTTTCTTTTTCTTTTTCTTTTTTTCTTTTATCTTGACTTAAGCCGGTTCGGAGAAAATATTTCCGGACGAAACATTTTTTTTTCTTCATCTTCTTCGTCTTTTGACACATTTCGGAAGCTGGGCAAGACAGAGCGTCAATAAGGCTGACATCTTAAGAAGCGTGCGAGAGGAAGAAAAAGAATCTCTGCACGGGTCCAAGTCGTGGCGAAGGACACGGGCTGGACTGATCGTAGGATATATATATATATATATATATATATATATATATATATATATATATATATATATGTGCGTGTGCGTGTGCGTGTGCGTGTGTATGTATATGTATGTATGTATGTATGTATGTATGTATGTATGTATGTATGTATGTATGTATGTATGTATGTATGTATGTATGTATGTATGTATGTATGTATGTATATGTATGTATGTATGTATGTATGTATGTATGTATGTATGTATGTATGTATGTATGTATGTATGTATGTATGTATGTATATATATATATATATATATATATATATATATATATATATATATATATATATATTTCTCCCTTACACTCTCCCGTTCCCACTCTTTCTTCCTTTTTCTCTCTCCCCTTGCCCCGTTCTCCTCTTTCTCCCCTATGTCTCCCTCTCCACCGAATGGACGTGGTGTTCAGAGCTGCACGCTTTTGTTAGTGTTAGGTGGAGGTAATGACACACATTCCGTCTTTTATGCATATTGCATCCGTCCTTTAGTCATGCATAAGCGGCGATTAAGTATTTGGGACAGGAAATGCATTCGGAGTCACGAAATACTGCTACTAATGAAGAGAACGAGGTAGCAGGCGCAGGCGGGGAAGTTGTTATTCTCTTTCTCTATCTATCTCTGTCTCTTTCTTTCTCTTGTCTCTTTCTGTCTTTATCACACACACAGTCACAGTCATGCTTCCTAGTGCATGTGACCGCTCTTATCACAATGACCGTCTGGGGGGGGGGGAGGATAGGAAACCCAATAGGGGAAGGGAGGGATGGAGGGGGGTGGAAGGAGGTAGGGAGGGAGGGAGGAGGGAGGAGGGGCAGTTAATTGTGCCACGGGATCTGGGTATCTTAATGAGTGCCTTCGTTGCCATGCCATCTCCCTCCTCTTGGTCGGCCGGGTGGGTGGGTGCCAGCGGAGACGAGGCCGGGGCTTCGCGACGGCACGGCAGACGCACGCCCAGAGACACGAATGGGAGCGCGGGGAGTGACGGATGGGAATGGTGCGGCGAAGGGGGGAGGAGGGGGAGGGGAGTAAGGTAGAGGGGAGGGAGGGGAGGTAGGAGGGAGGAGGAGGAGGAGGGGGTAAGGTAGAGGGGAAGGAGGAGGAGGGGGAGGGTAAGGTAGAGGAGGGAGGAGGAGGGGGAGTGGGGATAGGTATAGAGAGGGAGGGAGGAGGAGGAGGAGGGAGATAGGTAGAGGGGAGGGAGGAGGAGGGGGAGGGGGATAGGTAGAGAGGAGGGAGGAGGAGGGTGCCATGGGGTTGGTCGGTCTGTTGGTTTGTCGGTCGGTCGGTTGTGGATGAGTCACATAGAGGAAAAGGGGTGTGTATTCCGTTTGTTTCTGTTCTCTCTCTCTTTCGCTCGGACATGGAGTTTTCTCTTATTTGCCAAGGGTACTCAGGCTCTCACTCACTCACTTATTGTCACTCATTCACTTACTCACTCACTCACCCATTCACTCATTCACTTACTCATTCACTTGCTCATTCATTCACACACTCACTCATTCACTCACCCACCCATTCACTCACCTACTCATTCACTCACCCACTCACCCACTTACTCTCCCCTCACTCATTCACTCACTCGATCCACTGTATGTCCACGAGCTTTACCAATAGGTTAAAGTAGCCAGGGGGAAAAAAAAGTGACGGCGGTGGAGTTGCTAGGGAAGGAACAGGCCCACTGGGGGTTTTAAAATACGGTGATGTTCATTCATGCTTGTCGGGTTGGGGGGTTAGGGGGTTAGGGGGTTGGGGGTGTTGAGGTTTGGTGTTGGGGGGTTTGGTGTTAGGGGGTTTGGTGTTAGGGGGTTTGGGGGTTCGGGGTTTGGGGGTTCGGGGTTGGGGTTATGGGGTTTGGTGTTGGGGTTGGAGGTTAGGGGTTGGGGGTTGGGGAGCTGGGGGCGATGGTGGAAAAGAAGGAATTTGTGAAAATTGAAGGTGATGAAAGAGGTATTTGTGAAAATTGAAGGTGAAAAATGAGGAGTCTGTGAAAGCTGAAGGTGACAGATAAGGAATTCGTGAAGACTGAAGCTGATAGATAAGGAATTGGACAGCTGAAGATGAAGAAAAGGGAATTTGCGAAAAGGCGATAAATGAGTTTTGAAACTAATGCTAAAAATATTGAAAACTGAGGCTGAACAAAAAGGAATTTCAAACTG
>NC_091550.1:46910720-46928220 GCF_042767895.1 Penaeus vannamei
CATACATATATATATATATATATATATATATATATATATATATATATATATATATATATATATATATATATATATATGTGTGATACACACACACGCACACGCACACACATCTACTCATATATGTATGCATGATATAATATATGTTATATAATTCTCCTTCTCTCTCTCACCCCCTCCCCATTTTCCTCCCCTCTTCCTTTCGTTACCTACGTGTTCCTCTTCCCTTTCTTTTGTCCTCTCTCTTTTGACCTACCTTTGTTCTTATCCTCCTCCCCTTCCCCCCTCCCCCCATCGCCTCTTTGCCAGCGAATCCGTCACCTGTGTTTCTCGCAATTACATGGGTCTTTTGATGTTTCTTTGTCCTTTGTCTGTTTTCTTTCTTCTTGGCGTATGTGCGTATGTATGTATATGTTTTATTCTTGCGTTCGTTTCGTTTGTGCGTTTTTGTTATATTGTTTTTGTTTATTTTTAGTTTATTGGGGGGTTCGGTGGGCGGAGGGGGGGGTGTTGTTTGCGCTGCACATTCCTTTGATAAATGTGTTCTGGCTTTATTTACATTTCCATGAAAGGATGACAGTTTTGTTTTGGTATGTATACATATATATTGTTTGTTTTTTCTCGGTGTCGTTGTTCTATTCATCATTTGTTCCTTTTTTTTTCTTTCGCCTCCCTCTCTTTGTTACGAGTTTATCGGATGGATTCATTCGTTTTGACATCTCTTTGGTCGGTTGCCTTGACGCCCGCCCATCTCACTCTCCAGCTCCGCCCATCTCAGTCTCCAGCTTGAGCCACACCCACTTCTGGAAACCTGTCTTTCTCTTAAGTCATCTGTTGTTAGATCACTCTTTATTTCGGGTTATTATTCCTTCTCTTGTGCCCTCTATTCCCTTTTGGTTCAGGATCATCGGCTTTTCTTCTTTTCCCTCTTCTCCCTTCTGGGTCGTTTTCTTCACTTTTTTCTATCTTTATCGGGTTTTTTGCCTCGCTTTTCTGCCATTTCCATCTTTACCGGTTTCCTTTTGCTTCACTTTCTCCCTTCTCCATCTTTATCGACTTCCGTGCCTCGCCCTGCTTTCACGTGTATCTGGCTATCCTCATTATCAGTATTGTGTTTGTTTTTATTATTATTCTTTTTTTAGGGTGGGTGTTATCTTCTCTTTCCCAAACCCCCTTTCTTGCTTTTAAATCTTTATATGCCTTCTTTTCTTTTACGTGATCTTTATGTTCCTGTCAAGGTTTGTAACAAGGTCAGGTGTAGCCGGCTTGGGCGGGTGGGGGTGGGGAGGGAGGGTGAGGAGGGGGGGATGAGTCACTGGGGGAGGAGTCTGGGAGGTTTTTAACTCTTCTTTTCTCTTCCTCCTTCCTTTTTTACTTCTTTCTCATGTGTTATCTTGTTTTGTTTTCTTATGCATCGTCTTGTTCTGCTTCTCCATTTTTTTTTCTCGTCTTCGTCTCCTCCTGCTCCTCCAACTTTCTCTCTCCCCCCCCCCTTCCCTCTCCCTTCCTCTCCCTTTCGCCCTCTACTTCCCTCCCACTCTCTCCCTCCCTTTCTCTCTCTCTCTCTTCCCTCCCTCCCTCCCCCACTCTCCCCCTCTCTCTCCATCCCTCCCTCTCCCCCCCCCCCCCTCGCATTCTTCCATTTGAGAATCTTATGCCCCGCTCACGCGCGCTCAAGCCGAGGTGTTGTTGAGGAGGTGAAGAAGTTAGCTCAACTCGGTGGGAGGTTTTCTCGTTATTTTCTCTTTCTTCTTCTTCTTCTTCTTCTCCTCCTCCTTCTTCTTCTTCTTCTTCTTCTTCTTCTTCTTGTTCTTCTTCTTCTTCTTCTCCTTGCTTCTTGCTGCTTCTTCTTCTTCGTCTTCTTCTTCTTCTTCTTCTTCTTCTTCTTCTCCTTTTTTTAACTCTTGTCGAGGGTTGAGGCAGGCGGGTCGGGGTGGCGGGGGGGAGATGGAATTATGCGATGCCAAATCACGTTTTCTCGCCCTCATTCATGCATAGGCGCGCGTGCCGTCTTTCAGGGATGTTGGGTTGTAGGTTGCGGCTGTATGTTGTGGTGTGTGTGTGTGTGTGTGTGTGTGTGTGTGTGTGTGTGTGTGTGTGTGTGTGTGTGTGTGTGTGTGTGTGTGTGTGTGTGTGTGTGTGTGTGTGTGTGTGTTTATTTACTTATTTGCCTCTTTATATTCGATAGTGTTTTGTGTTTGTTTGTGTGCTGTTCTGTCCGTATGGTGACTCACTCTCTCACTCTCTCTCTCTCTCTCTCTCTCTCTCTCTCTCTCTCTCTCTCTCTCTCTCTCTCTCTCTCTCTCTCTCTCTCTCTCTCTCTCCCTCCCTCCCTCCCTCCCTCCCTCCCTCCCTCCCTCCCTCCCTCTCCCCCCGGTTTCCTTCATTAGACAGTCTTTCCTCTGCTCGTTTCTCTCTCTCGGGAGGATGACAAGGGAGAATCTCCTACCTGACGAATTTCCAGAAACGTTGCCGACCTGAGACGCGGATGTATTGACAGAAGCTGAGGGACTTCTTTGGGTTTCGCCTTTTCCGTTTTTTTTTTTTCTTTTTTTCTCTCGCTTCTCTGTTCTCTTGTCTGCTCCTTTCTTGTCCTCTCTTTCGCTCGCTTTTTATGTTCTCTTCTCTTCTCTTGATTTCTCCTTTCTTGTCCTCTATTTTTCTCGCTCGCTTTTTATGTTCTCTTCTCTTTTCTTCGCCTCCCCTCTCTTCTCTTCTCTTCATTTCTCCTTTCTTGTCCTCTCTCCGCTCCTTTCTCGTTTCTCGTCTTATCACTTTTTTTCTTCTCCTCAGCTCTCATCTCTCCTCCTGTCTCTTATCTTTCCTTTCACTCTCTTCCTTTCTCTCCTAACTTGGTGACAGAGATTGGAAAACGTCCCGAAAATGGAGATGGGGTGGGGGGAGGGGGAGGGGAGGGGCTGAGGACGGTGGAAGACTTTTGGAAGATTCATTTTTTTCCTCTTCTTTATAGGGTCGGGGGAATATTATTATCGACTCTTTTTCGCTGGGTTATGGTGTCGTAAATATGTATATATATTTTTTTACTTCTCGGTAGGATGTTTTTTTTTGGGGGGGAGGGTAGGGGAGGGGGGATTCTCCTCTTGTCTCGTTCTCTCTTTTGTCTATTCTCTTTCTCTCCTATTCTCTCTCCTTCTCTCTCTCTCTCTCTCTCTCTCTCTCTCTCTCTCTATCTATCTATCTATCTATCTATTTATCTATCTATCTATCTATTTATCACTCTCTCTCTCTGTCTCTGTCTCTATCTCTCTCTCTCTCTCTCTCTCTCTCTCTCTCTCTCTCTGTCTCTCTTTTCCCTTCCCCCTCCCCTTCCTCCCTCTCCAACATTTTGTCTGTCTCTGCCTGGGGTTTATATTTGTGTTTCTAAACGCCCATAATTCCTGTTTGTTATTGTTATGAGTGCCATTATTTCGTCGTCGAATTACTCTTTTTACTCAAGGTGTGCTCGATTGATTGACTGTATATCCAGTCGTGTCGTCCGCTATGTCCCTTTTCTTTCTGTTTTCGATATGTGCCTTTTCTCTTGTTTTTGGCTATGTCCATTTGCTTTTTTTGTTTTTCGTTATGTCCCTTTTCTGTCTTGTTTTTCGCCATGTCCATTTTCTCTCTTGTATTTTGCCATCTTCCCTTTCTCTCTTGCTTTTCGTTATATGCATTTTCTCTTATTTTTCGGTATTTCACTTTTCTCTCTTTTTAGGGTAGACACCCCTAAAGTTTGAGGGTCCGGCCAAGAGTCTTCCCTTGGCTTGTTCTTTTCTTTTGTTGTTGTTAATTTTTCATTTATTTGTTCTTGTTCTTGTTTTTCTTTCCTTGTTCGATTTTTTTTTGTTTTTGTTTTTCCTTTTCCTTTCCGTTTGATTCTACGTTACCTTTTTTCTTCGTTTTTGTTCCTTTTTAGTTTCGTCTTTCGTTTCGTTTGATTCTTCGCTTTTTCAACATATTTTCTTCCTCCTCGTCTTCTTCTCTCTTTTTTCATAGATTTCTTCTTATTTATTTATATATTTATTTGTTTGGCAGTGCTTAAGATTTCATTCATTTTTTGTTTCATTTATTTATTTTTTTAGTTTATGTTTTGGCTTTTGTTTTTATGTAGGGAGTAGGGATGCGGGCGAGGATGGTGGAGGGACGGTGGGGGGGAGGGGGAGACGGCCAGGTGTTCTGCTGCATTGCGTAGGGGAAACCCCTTTTTTGTTACCCTTTTTTGGAGGGGGGTGGGGGGGTACTGTATTTTTTTTTTATTTAGCGGGATGATGCGTTTTCGAATATGAGTTACCATTGGGTCTCATTGGTCTTTCCTCTTTAAAGGTCCGAGGATGTGATGGCACTGGGCTTGGTGTCTGGATTGTTGTGGATTTTAGCTGGGCTGGTTTTCGTTTCTCTTTCTTTCTTTCTTTCTCTTTCTTGTTTTTCTTTCTTTCTTTCTCTGTCTCTCTCTCTCTCTCTCTCTCTCTCTCTCTCTCTCTCTCTCTCTCTCTCTCTCTCTCTCTCTCTCTCTCTCTCTCTCTCTCTCTCTCTCTCTCTTTTTCTCTCTCTCTCTCTCTCTCTCTCTCTCTCTCTCTCTCTCTCTCTCTCTCTCTCTCTCTCTCTCTCTCTCTCTCTCTCTCTCTCTCTCTCTCGTTCGTATTCTTTATTTTGTTATTTTTTTCCTTTGTGTTATTCGTCCTCTTCTTCCATTAACTTATTTTCTTATTCTGTATTCCTATTCTACTCTTTCTTTTCCCTCTGTCTCATCTCTCCGCATCTCAGCCTTATTCTTCATTTCTTGTACATTTTCCCCCCCTATTTCTACTTTTCTATTATTATATTATCCCTCCTGTGTCTCGTCTTGTTTCTCTGCTTTATTTTCTCTGTCCCTTCCACACTTTCGTTATCTTGGTTTTACTTCTCTTCTTCTGGCTCCTCATCCGGAGTTATTGCGGAAAGAGAAACACTTAAAGAAGGTATTAAGAGCGACTCATAGGAGTTTTATTGGAATTTCCGTCCTTTTTCATTCCAAGTCCCTTCCTTGATTTATCAGCTGGATTTTGTTTCTCGTAGTTCGGTGGGTTTTTGATCGGTTTTGTCTCTCGTTTTTTTTTTCTTGTTCTTTTGTGACTTTTTATTTATTTATTTTCTCTCTTTCGTTCTCTGTCTGTCTGTCTGTCTCTCTCTCTCTCTCTCTCTCTCTCTCTCTCTCTCTCTCTCTCTCTCTCTCTCTCTCTCTCTCTCTCTCTCTCTCTCTCTCTCTCTCTCTCTCCTGTCCTCTCCTCTCCCCCCACACTCTCGTTTCTTTCTTCCGTATAAAACTTT
Source organism: Penaeus vannamei (assembly GCF_042767895.1). NCBI lineage: Eukaryota > Metazoa > Arthropoda > Malacostraca > Decapoda > Penaeidae > Penaeus > Penaeus vannamei. Next base: position 46,916,025 of record NC_091550.1, read on the forward strand.
TTATGGACAATTTTATCATCTATCGTTCTTTTATTTATTTGTTTACTGTCCTCTTTCACCCTGATATGACTAGTCGGTTCTGCCTTTCTCTTTTATTCTTATATGCTATTTTTTAATCGGTTCTCTCGTCTTTCTTTCTATTAACGTTATTTTCTTCCTTTCCATCTCCTACGTCCCCCCCCCCCGTGGGTTCGTTTTCTTTTCCCTTCTTACCTTTTTTAATTTCTTATTTACTGCTGTTCCCGTTGCGTTGGTTAGCGTGGTCGGTTGTAGTTCATATTTTACGCCTTGTTGCCCTGTTCTGTTTTTATGCATAGGGTCTTCATGGATTTTTTTTTTTTTTTTTTTTTTTTGGGGGGGGGGGGGTCATTCATCGGTTTTGCTTTCGTTTTTTTTTCTCCACAAGCTAGTATTATTATCGTTGATATATCTGTTACTATTGTCATTGATGGGGTTATTCTTATTGGTATTATTGGTAATGTCATAATTATTATTGTTGTTGTTATTGTTGTTGGTATTGATGTTTTTTTTCATTATTGTTATTATTATTATCATTATTATTGTTATTGTGATAATAAATATCATTATTATTGTTGTTATCATTATCATCATTATCTTTATTATTGTTATTATTATTATTATTGTTTTTATTATTATTATTATTATTATTATTATTGTATTATCATTACATTTTTTCATTATAACATCTCATCTCATTTTACCTTTTCCTCTCCCGCTTCACCCTCTCTCTCCCCTCCCTTTGCACCCCATAGAGAAGTCTTACGACCCCCCCTCCCCCCCCCCTCCCCAAGACTCGGCCAGCTCGCTTGTTCTCGTATATTTTTTTCTGGTCGCTCTCCGTTGTTAGCAAGTTTGCGGACGAGGGAGATCAAAGGGTAAAGGAGGAGGGGGAGGGATGGGGGAGGGAGGAGGGGAGGGGTGGGGGAGGGGGAAGAGAAGGGGAGGGGGAGGGGGGAAGGAGAGGAGAGGACAGGACAGATGGGAGAGGAAGGGAGCGGATGTTTTGTTGACTCTGGTCCGTGTGTTTTTGGCTTGTTTCTTGTTGGTTGATAGTTGTGTTGGTGTTACCATTGTTGTCGTTATTGTTTTTGTTATTATTCATTTTATTATTATTATTATTATTATTATTATTATTATTGTTGTTGTTGTTATCATTATTATTATTATTGTTGTTGTTATTACTATTGTTGATATTACCGTTATTGATGTCATTGTTGCTATTGTTATTTCTGATTTATTATTAGCATTAGCATTCTAGGCAATAGCATTATTATTATTACTGTTGTTATTATTATTAGCATTATTGATGTTATTGTGTGTTTGTATAAAATGAGACAGTGGGGAGACACGGAGTAGAGAACACATGAGGAAGGAGAGTAGAAGAGGAGGAAGAGGAGGAGAAGTAGGAAGGAAGGAATAGCCGATGGTTTTACAGTGGTTGTATACCCTGGTCACGCGTTTAGCCGAGTCCCAAAGGAGCCCTTGTTTTGGGGTGTTTGTTTACCTGCCATTTGATGCTTGATAAGAACGGGGAGTGGGGACTCTCGCCGTAACGCCTTTCAATGTGGGGGGAGGCCTGTCTGTTACTGTTTTTTTTGTTGTTGTTTTTGTTGTAGGGGCTTGTGTTTCTGTCTCTCCCTTCCTCCCTTCGTTCGTTTGTTGCTTCCTCCCTTCTCTCTCTCTCTCTCTCTCTCTCTCTCTCTCTCTCTCTCTCTCTCTCTCTCTCTCTCTCTCTTTCTCTTACTCTTCTCTCTTTCTCTCTTTCTTTCTTTCTCTCTCTCTCTCTGTCTCTCTCTCTCTCTCTCTCTCTCTCTCTCTTCCTCCTCTCTCCTCTCTCTCTCTCTCTCTTTCTCTCTCTCTTTCTCTCTCTCTTTCTCTCTCTCTCTCTCTCTCTCTCTCTCTCTCTCCCTCTCTCTCTCTCTCTCTAGCTCTCTCTCTCTCTCTCTCTCTCTCTCTCCCTCTCCCTGCCTCCCTCCCTCTCCCTCCCTCCCTCCCACCCTCCCCCTCCCTCCCTCCCTCCCTCCCTCCCTCTCTCTCTCTCTCTCTCTCTCTCTCTCTCTCTCTCTCTCTCTCTCTCTCTCTCTCCCTCTCTCCCTCCTCCTCCCTCTTCCTTCCCCCCTCCCTTCCCTCTCCTCTCCTCCCCCTCTCTCTCCTCTCCTCTCCTCTCCCTCCCCCCCTCTCTCTGTCTCTCTCCTCCCCCCTCCCTCCCTCTCTCCCCATAACCTGCCCCTTCCCCTCCACCTACCCCTCCCCCCTACCCCTTCATTCCCGTTCTCCATCCTTCCTTCTCCTTTATTCCTTCTTTCATCCTTCTCTCTCTCTGGGCTTTGTGTTCCTTGTAGATCTTTAATTGTTTGCGAACTCGTGTCTCGCGAGGCCTCCTTACGGACGGACGGGCAAGTCGCGGTCAAGTGAGCGTCCGTGCGTGCTAAAGCAAGGTCCCCAGGCGGCGAGAAGCTCCGTTAAGGTTGAGTAACTTTTCTGCACTGCGGAGGTGTCACTGCGTGGCCTAGGGGCGCCGAGGGGAGGCGAGGAGGCGAGGGTGAGGGCGAGGATGCCACGGGATAGAGGGACGGTGTGTGAGGGGGACTCCGGGACTCGGGGACTCGGCCAGGCGCTCCGGTATAAAGAGGGAGAGGGGGAGGGAGAGGGGGAGGGAGGGAGAGAAGGAGAGAAGGAGAGAGAAGGAGAGAGGGAGGGAGAGAGGGAGGGAGAGAAGAAGAGAGGGGAGGGAGATAAGGGAGAGAGGGAGGGAGAGAAGGAGAGAGAGTGTGGGAAGAAGGCAAGGAGAGAGGAGGGAGGGATAGAGAGAGAGAGGGTGGGAAGAAGGGAAGGAGGTAGGGAGAGGACTGCGAGTAGGAAAAGGCAGAGGGCGGGAAGGAACTGCTTGTGTCTAGACGCGGTATGGGCGTGTGGGCGGGGAGTGCTTGCAAGCCAACGGGAGTCGGTGTGTGGGCTGGCAAGGGGAAAGCCATGGAGGCATGACCTCGACTCCAAGAGGGGAAGGGGGCGGAGTCAGTGGCGATAGGTGGGAACGGAGGGGGAGGGGTCGAGGGCGTGGAGAGGGGGAGGAGGAAGAGGGCCTGGAGAGGGGGAGGGGGTTGAGGGAGAGGGAGAGACGTGTCTGCCGTGGCCCCCCAGGGGTTGTGCTCGCGCCTCGGACATCCAGGCTGAAGATCGGCTGTGGCGCTGTGGCAGTTTTTCCTGAGAGGGTGAGGAGTGTGGCGGCGGCGGCGGAGGAGTCTGTGCTTGTGCGTGACTGAGGGAGGAAGGGGGAGAGGCCGGGAGAGACTCGTGTGGTGATTGTGATGGTGGTGGGGGCGAAGGGGAAAGGTGGGCGAGGGAGGACACGGAGAGACAGAATGGAGGAGGATAAAGTGATGGTGATGATCGTGGTGTCGATGATAATGAGAATGATGATGAGGATTGTAATGGCTTTGGTGGTAACAGTGATTAGTAATTATAGTGATAACAAAGCCACTATTCTGTACAGAAGATAGTTAATGAGGCGAATTAACATAACCTCTAGAAACGAAAAGCCAAAATAACATGAAGGTTGGAGGTTGACGATTGAGAAACAAAAGGTGAATAGAAACGTCGCATACAGTGATACCAATACGGGCAAAACTCCCCGTCAGGCAGAAAACCTTCCCTCGGGAATTTTAGAACCAGCAGCCACCCGTCCACAAAGAACCATTATGCAAGACGGTGTTATCTAACCTTTTAGAAAACGTTGTATAACTTAGAAAACGAGAACTGTATCCGTCGTCGGGAGCTCCAGCGGTCGTCGCGTCCACCTGACTGCGTGATCTATCTCCTCTGCGGCCGGAGATCTGCTGTCGTTGTTGTTTTTTTTATTTTGTTGAAAGGGATCCGTGTATCGTATTGTGACGTAGGGGATGAGGGGAGCGTGGGGAGGGGGGGGAGAGGGCACGAAGGCTGGGACTCGGAGTGGTGTTGATGGCGTTAATTTTCTTTCATTACGAGGGGTTATTTTTGTGTTGTTTGTATTCGTTATTATAGTAATTATTGTTGCTATTAATGCGATAAATATGATGATTATGATAATAATGATTATTGTTATTATTATTATTATTATTATTATTATTATTATTATTATTATTATTATTATTATTATTATTATTATTATTATTATTATTATTATTATTGTTATCACCATCAATGTATTATTGTTGTCAGCATTGATATACGAGAGAAGAATGATCAGCTGTTTGTTCGTTTGTTTGTCTGATTGCATATTTGTTTGACCTGGAGATGGCTTGCGTGCGCACTCTGATAACGAGACGCTCGCTTGCTTTATTGTCTTTTGGTTTCTTCCATATTTTTGTTGTTGTTTTTGTTGTTGTTGTTTATATAAGGAGCAATTACAAATGGAATGTTGTAAGTGCGGTTTCGGAGGCTTCCTGTGTGACCTCACTCTTGGGGGGGGGTTAGGGGAAAACGTTGTGGGACGAAAAGGAGGGCAGTAGGAGAGAGGGAGAGGGAGAGGGAGGGAGATAGGGAGAGGGAGAGAAAGAGAGAGAGAGAGATGGGGGGGGGGGAGTGAGACAGACAGACAGGCAGATAGATAGATAGATATATAGATAGATACAGACAGTGGAAAGGGAAGAGAAGTAGAAACAAAGACAGAGAGATATTAAAATAGAATGGAAGTGCGAATAATGCACGAGGTAATCTCTTCAACGATAAGGAAATACAAGAGTAAAAAAAAAGTCTGATGAAATTAATTGGCGACTCCCACGCACATTAAATGCCAGGTAACTAATCGGGAACCAAAGAATAAATAAATAAATAGCAGGTGTCAGACAGGTGTTACGGCGCAAGGTCATAATGGGTTCTTGGTTGCCATTAGTTGTTCACATCATCATTGCATTGATTTTTTCTATTTTTTTTTATTAATGGCTTTGTTATTTTGAGTTAATTTTATTTCTTATTGATGTTATTGTCATTTTGATTTGTTGTTGAATTATTAAATTTTCTGGAGGAGTTGGGGAAAGTTGTGATGTGTCGTTCATCCTTGGAGTGTGTGTTGTTTTTGCTTTTATTTATTTATTGTTTGTGCAGTAGGTAGTGTGTATTATCATAGAGTGAGTGAGTATGAGTGTGTGAGTAAAGAGGGGGAAGGAGTGAAAGTGAGTGGGAGTGATGTGTGAGTGAGGAAAGGTGCATGCGTGTGTGTGTGTGTGTGTGTGTGTGTGTGTGTGTGTGTGTGTGTGTGTGTGTTTGAGTGTGTGTGTGTGTGAGTGAGTGAGTGTAGGAGTGGGTGAGTGGGTGAGTGAGTGAAGGAGTGGGTGAGTGTGTGTGTGTGTGCGTGTGTGCGTGTGTGCGTGTGTATGTGTGTGTGAGTGAAGGAGTGGAAGAGTGAGTGAAGCAGTGGGTAAGTTAGTGAAGGAGTGGGTGAGTGAGTGTGTGTGTTTGTGTGTACATATGAGTAAAATAAAGACCTCACATAACCTCAGCAGAGAAAGAGTCTGTAATCCCCCGTGAGATGACCAGGGAATGGGGAAAGAGAGAAGGGCCGATAAAGGGAGAGAAGCAACTGATAAATCTGCACACAATAGCCCAGCCGTAAACATGGCGGCGCCCGATACACGTCATGGCAGATCTCCATAAATTGCCCGTCAGGCCCACCCAGCCTCCTCGAGGGCTCTTGTCTTGGGTGCGATTACTCTCGGAATCCGCTAATCCACCTCCGCTCGACTGGTCGTAAATCCGCGGAAGCCCTTTTCTTCTTCTTCGTCTTCTTATTCTGTTTCTTTCTTTTTTTCTTTCTTTCTTCTTCCTTCTTCCTCTCACCTCCTCCTGCTTTTCTTCTTCCTCCTCCTTCTCTTCTTTTCTTTTCTTCTTCTTTCGTCTCTGTGAAAAGAAAGAAGGAAAAAGATGATGTTCCGTTGATGTCTTTCGTCTAGTTTTTCGTTACGTTTTCCACCTCCATTTCGTATTCAGCAATTTAGTTTCCTTCCGCCCCGCAGGACAAAAAGCACGCGGAGAACTTGCCCGAGCTGCGATTTATAACATGTGGGAGACGTGTTGCTATGTCAGAGGGGGATTCGCTGTCCTGGGCGCGATGCCGAGTCGGTGTTGATCACGGCGCTTGTTCGGAGGTGTGAGTCCACATTTATGAGGCGGGGAGCGGTTGAGGGAGAGATTTCAGGGCTTTGTTTTGCCACTGGAGACTCTTGGGGTGTTTGTTTGTGTGTGGGTGGCGTTGGTTGGATGAGAGAGAGAGGGAAGAAGGGATAATGAGAGGGAGAGTGAGAGAGGAGGATGAAGGGAAGGCTGGAGAGGAGGAGAAGGGAAGTAGTAGAGAAAAAGAGAAGTGGGGAAGGTATTTTGAGAGAGAGGGGGGGGAGAGGAAAGGATGAGAAAGAGAGGGAGAGGAGAGAGGTAGGGAAGTTAGAAAGGAAGACAAAAAGAAAAGGACTGAAAAAGGGAGATGATTGAAATTCCACGCCTCTAATCTCGTAAAAGTTAATCCTTAAAGGTTTTGAAAGACACGCCAGACAAGTAAACACCATCTTTAACCGGCCTCGCGCGTCACAGTCACCGCACGCCCGCAAAATCTTTGAGCGACGATAGACACCCGAGGTCGTCAGAGCCCCTTGAGCCTAACGCGGCCCCGACGTGGTTGCCGATGACACCCGACGGAGGAGAGAAAGCGCCTGTCACGCGAAAATGACAGGACATGTGACGTCGCGATGACAGGGGAGGGGAAACAAGCAAAGGATAATAGTAGACAAGAGCTGTTCCTCGCGTCCTGGGCTGCTTGACAGTTTGATTGACAGCCTGCGTGACAGCTTGCTTGATGGGCTGGGGGTGGGGTGAAGAGAGCGTGTTCACGAGCCCCAGCGCCGAGCTCAGAGATCTTGAGATGCCACGCGCGCTCCTTGCCAGGCTGTCGGGAGTTGCGAGTTACGAAGGGGGGGAGAGGGGTAGAGGGAAAGGGAGGGGAGGGGGGAGAACAGGCGTGGTGTTGAATAATACTCTAGGCGATGTAGGAGGGAGGAAGGAGGAGAGGGATTGGGTGAGAGTCAGAGGAGGAAGAAAAGTGGGTGAGAGGAGGGAGGAAGGACGGAAGGAAGGAAGGAAGGAAGGAAGGAAGGAAGGAAGGAAACTGACAGATGGAGAGAGGGAGAAGGGAGGGAGAAATAGTAAGTAACAGAAAAAGAGAGGGGGAGGGAGGGCTTTTAGAGAGGTTGCATGATGGTGAATAATGCCTCAAGCACAGCAAATGAGAGGGAGAGGGAAGAGGGAGGGAGAGAGTTGTGGCTCGACCTACATATCGTTCATTATCAAGTTCGAGCAAGCGAGTTTCACATTTCCTCGGGCGTAGAATATAATTTTCGCCTCCAGCAACTCCCACTCGGACAATTTGCGGCGAGAACTCTCTTCCGATGCCGTGGCCTTGCTCGTCGACCTCGCCGAGTGCGGAGACTGACCTTATTTGCAAGCTTGCCCCGGAGGAGGAGAAGGAATTTTAAAACATTTTCGCCAGAGCGTGCTTGCGAAAGGTAACTTTATTCGCGGTTATGTAGAGCGCGGAGGTTCTCTCATTCACAATTATGCAGAGCAGGGGAGGACTGCGCCATCAATTCCCCGAACTGAAGGAAAAATGCCTCGTTCATGGCCTCCTCGCCTGGGGGCTAGAAGCGTCATCTGTCGGGATAAATTGCCTGCAAGGCGCCCCCGAGATTTTGGATTCTGCAATATGAGTCGTAAAGCATCGCCGTAATAGATTCGAGCCGCAGTAAAGCTGGGGAAAGGGTGGGGAGGGGAAGGAGGTAGGGGAGGAGGATTTGTGTGGTTGAGGCAAGTGGGGGGGTAGCATAAATCCGATTTGAAGGATGGTTGTTCTACTCTTGCCTTGCGTCCTTTTGGTTTCTTGCTTTTCCAAATGTTTTTTTTTTTCTTTTTCTTTTTTGGTGTTTAGTTTTTTGTTGGTGTCTCATTTCTTTCCAGTTAGGGGAAGGGGTATTTTTATGTTGCGTATTTAGTTTTGTTCTTTCTCTTTATTTGTTTATTTTTTTTCTCCGCGCTCATTATTATATATTTAAGGGAGTAGTGACAATAGGAAAGACACAGATATTGGGAGATGATGACTGGTTGTAAATGTGTAGATTTTTTAAAATTGTAGAAGACTTTACGGAGGTAGGCTTCCGTTGAAGAGTCGGGCGATATTTTGTGTCATGACCTTGCGTCCGTTTTCTCTCATGCGTGCGTTAATGAAGACCGTTGTAGTGAAATGTGGGTTTCTTGACCGTAGAGTTTATTCGCGGTGAAATATTTTTAGCGTCGCCCGTTTCATGCTCGTGGCAGTGCTCGCTATAAATATGTGCGTGCGTGTTCTTTGCGCATTCATCGTTGTGTGAATTTGGAATAAGCGCTAATAATTTGGGACTTGATGAAGAGGAGGATATGGATGATAATCTTGTTCTTATTTTTGGAAATCTTTAAGGGCTTGATTCCAATGCACTGAATATTCAGCGTGAAGTAATCTGAAAAGAGACGTGGAAGTTGAACTCTGACATAAAGCCGCCAGACCCGAAATGCGTGGCGCGATAGTGAGTGACGTGAGTGACAAGTGACTGTCGGAGCTGCGTGCGAGGCGACCGCCGAGTGTGCAGCGCGGGCGGGCGGGCGTGCAGTGTCCCTGCGGGCGGGGTGAGAGGAGCCTCCCAGATGAATGGTGAAGATACGGAGCGTCGACGGGCCGAGGGGGTCCCCGCCGCCACTGGGACCCCGCGGCGGCCCCCCAGATAGGGCCGCCCGGGGCCGCAGCGCGCCGGGGGAGCACAAGGACCGTGCTGCGACACCGCGCAGGAAGTGCCAGCTGGTGAGCGTGAAGGAAGAGGAGGAGGAGGAGGATGGGGAGATCCTGCTCAAGAAGGACGGGGATCCCGACGAGCGGTGCGACCCCAAGAAGATCGAGGGATGCGAGGCCGTCCACAAGGCAGGCGTGAGGGGCGAGGGGAAGGTCTCCGAGGAGGGCGAAGGCAAACTCGAGGGCGCGGAGGTCGTCGGACCCTCGTCGACGTCATGGCTGTCGTCCGACACGCTGTGCCTGCTGTTCTGCTGCAAGCGGGAGCCCCAGGAGGAGAGGCAGGAGGAGCAGGAGGGCACGGAGATGGCCGTGTACCGGGTGGCCTGCGGGATCCACCGGGGCCGACACCTGGTGCAGGCGCTCCTCATCCAGGCCGGTGAGTCTCTCTTTTGTCCTTCACAGGCTGCCTTCCGCGCTCGGTCCTCGGACGCTAAGGACTCGGCGGAGGGGATTTTCTCTATCCTAGGGTGAGGATGGGATGGGGGGGGGGGGGATCTGGGATTTGATTCACCGGCGAAGGATTCTTTTCTCTCGCAGCGGATGCTAGGGTGGAGGGATGTTTGTGAGTCTACTCGTGGCGGGAACTTTATGCTTTATGGAATGGTAGCAGAATGCACGTCATCCTTTCGTTCTCTTGTTGGTATTCCTTCGACTTTGAATTCCCTCGAATATCTCCTATCTTTCTCTCTCCCTCCCTCTCCCTCTGTTCCTCCCTGCCCCCCCTCCGTCCTCTCTCTCCCCTCCCTCCCCCTCTTCATCCTCCTCCTGATTTTCCCTTTCTCTTTACTTTTTCTCTTTCTTTGTTTTTGTCTCCCTCCTTCCTCTCTCTTTCTGTTTCTCTCCCTCCCTCTCCCTTTGTATATGGAGGTCATATCGCAGCAGCCAGTACCCCCACCCCCTCCCCCGTCGTGACGTCACGGCAACGATCCACCTCCCCGTGACCAATAGGAGGAGAAGAAACGCTCCGTGATTAGCCAATAGCTTACGTTCCAATCCCCGCTGCTCGCCCTTGCTTTACGTTGATGTGTTGCGCGCTGATTGGGGGGCTGGGGTTGACCTTGCAATTTGAGGGCGTCGGTTAGGGGGTGTTTAGGGGTGGGGGGGAGAGGGGAGAGGGGAGGAGAGAGAGAGAGTTTGAGGAGGGGAGGGGATGTCTTAATTGGGTTTAATGGCATAAGATGGGCGGTTAGAAGGGGAGGAGGAAAGGAAAGAGGAAGAGGAAAAGGAAGAAGAGGAGAAGGAAGAGGAAGAGGAAGAAGAGGGAGAAGGAAGAGGAAGGGGAGGAGAAGGGGAAGGAAGAAGGGAAGGGAAGGGAGAAGATAAGATAAGACGGAGAAATTCAATTGGAATTGGAGAATGTGAGAAATTGGAAAATAATGACATAGAGTCTTGAAAGGAAGGAGGAAGAAGGGAGTGATGTAAGCAGGTATGAATTGAAAAGATAATAGTAGAAAGGGGGGATAGGCATATAAGGGGGGGGGGAGAGTCAGCTGGGAAGAAAGCTGACCTGCAGCGTCTTAAGTATTACTTTGTCCTTGACCTGCGTTAAGGAGGGGGGGGGGGCGAGAGAATGAAGGAAGAGAGAGGAGAGGAAGAAGAGAGAGGAGGGAGGAGGAGGAGAAAGAGAGATAGATAAATAGGTAGATAGGTATATGGATGGCTTGATGGATGGATTGATGGATGAAGAACATATATGAAGATGAAGATGGTGAAGACAGAGGCAAGTAAGAAGAGGAAGAAGAGAGAGGAGAGAGAGACATGAGGGACCGAACTAGTATTATTGTTCCAGTATCGTATATCGACCTTGTATTTTGTAAAGAATCGCCAGTTGCCGTGCACGAGTCGACCTGCAGGATTGAAGATTGAATGCCGTGCCTTATTTGTTGCAAAAGAAAGACTCCTCATAGAATAAATTTCTCGGCCAGTGCAACAGGGGTTTCGATTCCTCGCAATATTTATCCCCTTTTTGCGATGTTAAAGAGAGAGAGAGAGAGAGAGGGAGAGAGAGAGAGAGAGAGAGAGAGACAGACAGACAGACAGACAGACAGACAGACAGACAGACAGACAGACAGACAGACAGACAGACAGACAGACAGACAGACAGAGACAGAGACAGAGAGAGAAACGCCATTTACGGTCTCGAAAAAAAACCGAAATATTTCGAAATTAGTCTTATAAGTGATCATGATAACCCAATGACACTCTGACGCGAAATTGCCTCTCCGTGCTAATCGTTGCTAATGGGGAAATTAGTTGCGAATATTGAGCTGGTTTGATGCGCCTCGTGTGGGTCATCGGCTCCCCGGCTGCTGATGAGCTTGTTTTATGCAATTTCTGATTGCTTTTTGCCGTTCCTTGTAGCTTTCTTTTTTTTTCTTTCTGTGATTACCGTTTCTGTCTGTCTGTCTGTCTCTCTCTCTCCCTCCCTCCCTCCCTCCCTCCGTCCCTCCGTCCCTCCCTCTCTTTCTTTCTTTCACCCCGTCTCTATCTCCCTAACGCATCTATTCCAGTGCATCATCCTTCTTTTCCCTCTCCTCTTCTCTCCGCTCCTCTCCCCTCTCCTCTCCCCTCTCCTCTCCTCTCCTCTCCCTTATTCCCCAGGCACCCCGTTATTCCAATTCCGAGTTTTCCAGCCTGTTGGAGGTATCGAGAAAGCGTGGCGTTGGCGAGTGGAATACTGATAGCTCTTCGGCCGCCGCGCTGTGGTGGGAAGGGGGGAGTGCGGTGTAGTGTGGTGTGTGGTGTAGAGTGGGGTGTGTTGTGTGGGACAGTGGTGTGTGGAGCTTGTTGGAGTGTTGTGTTGGGTTTGGTGTGGGAGTGGGGAGTGGGGTGTAGGATGTGCATAGTCTGGCATGGTTTTTATGGTATGGTATGTGGAGAGGTAGGTGGGGTAGATGGGTGGGTGGACGGGTGGGTGGGTTGGTTGGTTATAAGGCTAAGGAGTGTCAAGTAGACGGGCGAGTGGTTGAGCTATGCGTACAGGTTTTCTGTGTAATCTTGTTGCTGTTTATTATCATTATTGCCTGTGTTATTGTTGTTATTGAAATATAATTTTATTTTTTAGTTTAATTATTTTTGTTGACTATCGTGTTTTCACGATTTTATACTTCAGAGAACATATCCCAGCAATAGTTTAGTATTTTGTTTCAGTGTTATGCTGAATTTGACTCATTCCTTCACAGTTGCAAATGCAATAACTGTATTCCTCCTCTGTTGCCGCTGTAGTAAAGTTACCGACGTTGTTCTAAAGTGAATTTGAAAACGTAATCGCGATTCTGTCCCGCGGGAAGAGCGCTTATCCAAATACTCTTCTTTATTTTTTTTTCATTCATC
>NC_091550.1:46935720-46938220 GCF_042767895.1 Penaeus vannamei
CTCGTCTTTAAAAGGCCGCCTCAAAGGTCCCGTTCGCTCTCGCGGGCGGGGAGGAGGGAGGGAAAGGGGAGGGGGAGAGAGAAGGAGAGAGGGAGGAAGGAAGGAAGGAAGGGGAAGGGGAAAGAGGAGTTTGAAAGAGGGAGGGAAGGGGAAGGGAGAGACAGGAGGAAAGAAGGGGAACGGGGAGGATGGGGGTGGAGGGTGAGAGAGGAGGGAGGAAGTGGGAGGACGAGAGATGAGGAAGGAGTGAGGAAGGAAGGTGGAAGTAGGAGGTTGAGAGAGGGAGGTAAGGGGAGAGTGAGAGCCCAGGGTGTGATAGCGTCCATCTCGCTGTGTGTTTGTAGATGGGCTCGTTTCCGCACGCTAACGAGTCCAGTGTGATCGTTCTGGAGCCTCGCCGTGCAAAGAGAGTGAGAAACGTCCCCGTGGGTTTTCGGGTCAGTAAGGTCGAAGGTTGAATGGGTTGCTGTCTCTTTATCTCCTTGTCCGTCTTTTGCGAGTACGTTTCGGGGGCGTCGAAGATGGAAAGTTTGGAGAGTGGTTTAGGGAGTTCGGTGAGTGCGCGGGGAACGTTTTCTTTCCTTCTGCTTTCTTCTTTCTTCTTCCTTTCTACTTTCTTCTTCTTCGTCTTCTTATTATTATTATTCTTTCTTCTCTCTACTTAATTCTTTCTTCTCTCTACTTTATTCTTTCTTCTCTCTACTTTATTCTTTCTTCTTCTTCTTTTTCTTCTCCTTCTCCGGGAGGGATGCTCCTTCGAGGGGATGCTGGAGGAGAAAACGACGGGTTTCCTCTTGCCGGGGTTTTATTTATTGACTTTTTTTTCCTTTCCTTATATTTTATTTTGAATTTTATTCTTCATCTCTTTTCTTCCTTGCTTCCCCATTCTTGCGTTGTTTCCATTTTTGGGTAGGAGGGAATCTTGATAGATGCGGGGAAGTGATTAACTATGCGATAGGTTACTGAGCACAATCTTATTGTTACCGATCGAGGACAATTTACAATACGGTCTTTATGATATGATGATAATACGGTCTTTATGATATGATGATAATACGGTCTTTATGATATGATGATAATACGGTCTTTATGATATGATGATAATACGGTCTTTATGATATGATGATAATACGGTCTTTATGATATGATGATAATACGGTCTTTATGATATGATGATAATGCGGTATTTACATAAGGTTTGGACGGATGCGTGCTTGCTGCTCTTACCTCGCTCGCTAACTCGTCCGTTTCCCGTGCTGTGAAAAAGCGTCAGATATTTATTCATTTTCTTATATTTCTTTCTTTCTGTCTGTTTTCTTTTCTTTTATCAAGATGGATCGCGTTTAAGCTAGATCATTCGGTTGGACATCCTGGTATTTTTATTTTTTCTATCTTTTTAAATTCTTATATATTTATTTATTTTTTATTTTTTATTTTATTCTTTAATTTATTTATTTATTTATTTATTTTGCTTCGAATACGTCGTAGGATCTCGTTCGTGTTAAAATGATAGGTTGTTCAGAAGGAAGGCAAGGAGAAGATGGAGGGGGGGAAAGAGGAGGGATGGGGATAATTACGATAATAATGGTACTGCAACTCCTGATGATTATGGCAATGGTGATGCTAAGAAGCGATGATGGGGTTTAATGACGCTGACGAACGCTTGAGAGAAAGGAGGAGTAATAAAGAGAGTGAGATTGAGCGATCAAAGGCTCTTTGAAGTTGGAACTCCTTAGCAAGGGTCAGCAACTCTTTGTGGTTCATCTCAGGAGGATCAGCGATTCCTGGAGGATCAGGAGTACCCCGAGGATCAGAAACTCCCCCTGATGTAAGCCGTGCGTCAAGTATTAGTATTAGACCCTCGGAGACCCTCAAGTATTGGTAAGATTCTCCTAGACCCTCAAGTATTAGTAAGATCCTCGGAGACCCTCACGTATCAGTAAGATTTTCCTAGATCCTCAAGTATTAGTAAGATCCTCGGAGACCCTCACGTATCAGTAAGATTTTCCTAGATCCTCAAGTATTAGTAAGATCCTCGGAGACCCTCAAGTATCAGTAAGATCCTCGGAGATCCTCCCCCCCCCCCCAAAGCAAGGTCACCCTCCCGCCCCATTCCTCATCCTCGGCTCGGACACGGATCCCGCTTGGAGGACGACCCGGCGGAGATTAATAGGACTTGGGTGTTTTGTCAGTCAGTCTCGACAGGAGTAATTGATCCCGGAGACGACGGCTGAGCGGGGGGGGGGGGGGAGCTGGCTTTCGTATTATAAGGCCATGCTGTTGCTGCTCATCCTTCTTCTTCTTCCTCTTCTTTTTCTTTTTCTTCTCTCTTCCTCTTCATCTTCTGTTGCTGCTGCTTCTTCTCTTCTTTTTATTTATCTTTTCTCTTTTTCTTCATCTTCTGCTGCTGCTGCTTCTTCTCTTCTTCCTCTTCTTTCTCCTCCTCCTCCATCCCGTTGCTGAATGTTCAATTGCTTTTTGTTTGAAAGTTAATCGTTTA
>NC_091550.1:46943220-46948220 GCF_042767895.1 Penaeus vannamei
TCTCTCTCTCTCTCTCTCTCTCTCTCTCTCTCTCTCTCTCTCTCTCTCTCTCTCTCGCTCTCTCTCTCTCTCTCTCTCTCTCTCTCTCTCTCTCCCTCTCTCCTCTCTCCCTCCTCCCTCCCTCTCCCTCTCCCCCTCCCTCTCCCTCTGCCTCTCCCTCTCCCTGTCCCTCTCCCTCTCCCTTTCCATCTCCCTCTCCCTCTCGCCCTCTTCCTCTCCCTCTCGCCCTCCCTTCCCTTCACTCCCCCACTTAATAGACCGTCATCATCTCATTATTGAGTTTGACATTTTTATTGTTATTATTGCTAATTTCGCCAGTTAGCAATTTATGACTACCATCGTTAACACCTTTATTTTATCTTCATATCATCATCTAGGACTACTAACGACATGCAGATGATAAAGAAAGAAAGAAAAAGAAACAATAACTGAAGATTGATGAATGGAAAGTTTTGTGTAAGGCGCAAAATGAAAAAAAGGTCTCGGTTATGGGTGTTTTTAATTTATTTTTTTATTTCTATTTTTTATTTTTTTGTTTTATTTTCTTTTTTCATTTTTTTTTGCTGGATCGTTTTCACTCGCGAGTTGTGAACAGATCGAGTGGAAGTTTTGTAGAGGAAAGGGACAAGGTTATCGGCTTTTTTTCCACTTCTATTTTCTTTTTTTTTCGGTGTTCGTGTTATGGTTTAGGCAGGGAGCTTCTCTTTTTTTTCTGTGGCAATACATGTGCATATTATATTCTCTTTGCATCATCTTTTTTTTTCTTTTTCTTCTTCTTCTTCTTCTTCTTCTTTCGCCTCCCCTTCTTCTTAATAAGATATTCAGTTTGTATTCTCTTTGTCTCTTTCCTACTATTGTGGATGGCGTTTTTCTGTTGCTAGGGGACTGATGGTTCATTTTTTTTTACCTGTATTTCCTTTATCAAATGTTTATTTTTCGGTTTTATCATGAGCTACAATTCCATTCTCATTTTATTTTTTTCACTTTTATATCGAATTAATTTTTTGTATGTATACATGTGGTTTGAGTATGTAAAGTCTGTTCTCTTCATGTAAAGTCTTTTCTCTTCTTGTAAAGTCTTTTCTCTTCATGTAAAGTCTTTTCTCTTCTTGTAAAGTCTTTTCTCTTCGTTTGTCTGAAGTAGCCTTAGTTACGTTAACGGAAAGAATGAAGGGAAAGGGGAACTGATGATGAAACGGCGAAGGGCTTCTGATGCGGCGGTTTTGTGGGGTGACCTTTTCTTCACGAGAGTTTGATGGGCTGGAGAGAAAGGATGGGCGTGAAGATGGGGGAAGGGGGAGGGATTGATTTCTCGGTTGGGTTTCTTATTTTCTGTCGGTCTGTTTGTCTGTTTGGCTGTATGTCTCTTTTTTTTCTTTTTCTTTCTCTTTTCTTTCTTTCTTTTTTTCTTTCTCTTTCTTTCTTTCTTTCTTTCTTTCTTTCTTTCTTTCTTTCTTTCTTTCTTTCTTTTCTTTTCTTTTCTTTTCTTTCTTTCCTTCTTTCTTTCTTTCTTTCTTTCTTTCTTTCTTTCTTTCTTTCTTTCTTTCTTTCTTTCTTTCTTTCTTTCTTTCTTTCTTTCTTTCTTTCTCTCTCTCTCTCTCTCTCTCTCTCTCTCTCTCTCTCTCTCTCTCTCTCTCTCTCTCTCTCTCTCTCTCTCTTATCTCTCTCTCTCTCTCACTCTCTCACCCACCTCACTTTCCTACCCTTTCTCTCCCTCCCTCCCCCCACCTTTTTTTTTCCTTCTGCCCCGCCTCTCTCTCACCCCTCCCTCCCCCCTTCGAAAGTTTTTTTTTTCTCTTTACAGCGAAAAGTTTGGTATTTCGAAGTACACTTGGACGTCGCGAAGGGAACCTATATGCACATCTCCTCGCCGAAGACTTGGGCTTGGTGTTCGGGGCGATCGTCCCGTGGCGGCGTTCGCGTTCTCCCCTTCGATTTTTTCCCCGTTTCGATCTCAGTTTGCGTGGATATTTATTTGTTTGTTTATTTGTGTGTGTGTGTGTGTCTGTGTCTGTGTGTGTGTGTGTGTGTGTGTGTGTTTCTTTCTTTTCGGGGGGTGGAGGCGAGGTTATTATGTATTGATTATGTAAGAGAATGTTTTTAGATATTTTTTTGAAACATAATTTAAGCTTTGGTTTTGTGCGAATCAAGGATAAAAAGAACAGTAACAAAGTAGAAGAAAGAAAAGGGTAGTATAAGCTGGGAGGAGTCGTAAAAGTAGGATTAAAGGAGGAGGAGTAAGAGGGTGAGGGGGGAGGAAGAGAAGGAGTGGGAAGGACGGGAGGGAGGGAGGGGAGGGGAGTAAGGGAGGGAGTGGGGGAACGGGAGGGAAGGGGAGAGGAGGGATGGGAGGGAGTAGGGAGGGAGTGGGGGAACGGGAGGGAAGGGGAGAGGACGGGAGAGGAGGGGAGTATGAGAGGGAGTGGGGGAGCGGGAGGGGAGTAGGAGTCCCAGGAAAACGGTTTTACAGGACGGTGGATAACACCTCCGAGAGTCGGGGTCACTGGGTACGGGATGGCTGCGTAGAATAGGGGACCTAATCAGAGACGCAGTGGACGGATGGATGATTTAGAGGGAGAGGGAAATTGAGAGGGAGTGGGAAAGGGATAGAGGGAGAGGGAGAGGGAGAGGGAAAAGAATAGACGGGGGAAGGGGAAGAGGTAGAGGGAAAGGGATAGAGGGAGATAGAAAGGAAAAGAGGTAGAGGGAAAGGGATATGCGTAGGGATAGAGGGAGAGGGAAAAGGAAAGGGGCAGAGGGAGAGGGAAATGGAAAGAGGATGAGGGAAAGAAAAAGGAAACGGGAGACAGACATACAGACAGAGAGAAAGAGAACGAACGAGACCATAAACAAATGAACGAATTAAACATAAATGACAAGAGAAGAAAAAGAGAAAAAAAAAAGCGAGCTATCACGATGCCACGTACAGGATTTTCGACACGGACGGATGGCCAGGAAGATTAGAGGGACTGCTCGCGGAAGGAAGTGAAGTCGGAACTTTTATTCAAGTCCGACTCGAAGGAAGCGAGAGGAAAACGGCGGACGGAGGACTATTTCCAGCGCTCCGGGACTCTTGAGGAGGAGGGGAAGGGGAGGGGAAGGGGAGGGAAAAATCGGGGCGAGGAATGTTGTGTTGGGAGGGAGAGAGGGAGAGAGGAGAGAGAGGGATGTGGGGGGTGGGGGGATTTTGGTTGGTTTGTGGTATTTTGTGTTTTTTTTATTATTTGTTTTGTTTTGTTTTTGTTTGGTGTGCACGGATTATAGAGAATGTATTTGTTGTTTATTGTTTAGTATTCGATTGGTATTTATTGATTTAATTAGTTTGAATGCATGCATGATGTCAAAGGAATGAAATAGGGGATGATGATTGGAAAATAATTATCCTGCGGTTGGCCAGGGAACATTTCAAGGGAACCGGAATGAGACTGTCATCACTCGGGACTTTCATTACGTTTGTAAAGTAATGCAGCTGGGAGTCATCGCAGCGTGTTGTTGAAAGGAGATTAACCCAAGTTTCGGAGACAGAAGTTAGGAGGTCATTGAAACGTCAAATGTTGCGAAGTTCTGATTAATTTAGTGTCGCGAAGTTCAGGACTTTCGTTCCCGTGGATTTTAAGGAGTTGCGGTTTCGGGCAGAGATGAGCGAGGGGGTGTGAGGTGAGTCTGCGCGTGTTCTTGGTCGGGTTCTTACGTGAGGTGAGGGTTCTGTTTAATTATTGGCGTGTCGGAGAAGGAATGCGTCAGCGGGTGTGGTGGTGAAAGTCTGCGGGTTCGGTGCGCCATGTTTCACTATCTCCTTTTTCGTTTAAAAGGACTGTGTAATTGTTCTTTTCTTTTAAATGATAGAGTACAGATCGTGATAAATGTTATAGCCTAGATTTTTAATATGGTGCTTTTATAGGATTCTATGACTATGCATCAAATGTACTGCAGCTTGTCCGTGCCCGTGAAGGTAGCCAGGGTGGTAAATAAAGGACTAAACTAAATCATTTTCGTTATTTTTCGTTATTTTTCGGAGTTTCAAGAACCTTAACGATGGATTCGGGTATCTTTTGCATTTACATAGGAAAAGGGGAGCCTTTTTGTGCCTGTTTTTTCGTCTTTACTAAGAATATTATCGTACTTAATTTCGAGTATGAAAAGATTCTATGAGTGTTGGTCGTTTGGCATCATCAACAAGTGAAACCTGTGGACCTAGTAGACGAGTGTTTCTGGTTAGGAAATAGTGTGGAAACTTGGATATGTGTCTTGGAATGGTGATATCAGAAAAGATAGTTAATAGTATCAGAAAAGATAAGTAATAAGTGGATTGTGATTTATTTTTTTATGAATAAGTTACTATGGCTTTTAAATGATAGTGATAGGAGAATGGATAATGCTGATGTTGATGATTGTGATACAGTTGGTGTTATTGATAAGAAAAATGGTTATTAAGGTGGTTTTATAAGTTTTAGAAATGGCGAAAAAAAATCTTAAGCGCTACAAAGACTACATAAGAAGTTCAAGGAGAAACTAAGCGTAAAGATGATAGGCAGCGGTATTGTCTCGCGGCCAGTGTTGCCAGCCGGGCGTGGGCCTTGAAATTGTTGCCGTTTATTGTTTTTTGTTTGGTTGGTTGGGTTGTTTTATTGTTTTCTTTTGTGTTTTTAGGGGGAGGTGTTGGCGAGGACCAGGCGGTGTGGGTGTGGGGTCGATAGCCGGGTTGGCAGTTTCGGGAAGGGGCTCTTGTGCTCGTCTTTGTTGTCTGGGAAACGGAGGGTGGGGGTGAGTGCATTTTCCGCTCGGGGGAGGGGGGGGGAAGGGTGTGGGGATGGAGGTGGGGGGTAGGGGAGGGGGGAGGGAGAGGGTTTGTAGGGGTGGGGGAGGTGGAGGGAAGAGGGTTTGTGGGGGTGGGGGATGGGGAGGGAGAGGGTTTGTGGGGGTGGGGGAGGGTTTGTGCGTGCGTGCTTGTGTGTTTCCTTGCTTGCTTGCTGAGAAATATATTTAGAATCTGGGCTCCG
>NC_091550.1:46953220-46960720 GCF_042767895.1 Penaeus vannamei
GAGGGAAGGAGAGAGAGTGGTAGAGAGTGTGGTAGAGAGAGTGGTAGAGAGAGTGGTAGAGAGAGAGAGAGAGAGTGGTAGAGAGAGTGGTAGAGAGTGTGTAGTAGAATAGGAGAGAGAATAGAGAGTGTGTGGTAGAGAGAGAGAGAGTGTGTGGTAGGGAGAGAGAGAGTGTGTGTGGTAGAGAGAGAGAGAGTGTGTGGTAGAGAGAGAGAGAGAGAGTGTGGTAGAGAGAGAGAGAGTGTGTGGTAGAGAGAGAGAGAGAGACGTGTGTGGTAGAGAGAGAGAGAGAGTGTGTGTGGTAGAGAGAGAGAGAGAGTGTGTGTGGTAGAGAGAGAGTGTGTGTAGTAGAGAGAGAGAGAGTGTGGTAGAGAGAGAGAGAGAGAGAGAGAGAGAGAGAGAGAGAGAGAGAGAGAGAGAGAGAGCAAAAGGGGACGAGATTAGAAACGGGAAGGAAGACGAGAGAGAGAGGGAAAGAGAGGGATAGGATCCAACGACAGAGGCAAAGCTCAAGCCAAACTTCCCAAGTGTCCCCCTCCCCTCCCTGCCCTCCCTCCCCCTCGAATTAGGAACACAATTAAAACCGACGACGACGGATTCTGTCCAGGCCTCGCGCGGCCATTTCTGTATTCACGAAAGCCTCTTGGGTCTCACTCCGAGGTACTCACGACGACGCCCATGGTGTTCGTGCTGGGTGTGAGTAGCTCGTTCGTCTCTTCTGGTGTTTAGAGAGAAAGAGAGAGAGACAGACAGACAGACAGACAGACAGACAGACAGACAGACAGACAGACAGACAGACAGACAGACAGACAGACAGACAAAGACTCGACTTCTGGCCGTTTAACTTCTTTTCTGGCCTGCCTTTCGTCTCCCCTCTCGTCCCTCTTTCCCTCTCCTTTGCTCCCTGTTCCCTTGTCGCTTCCTCTCATTTTCCCACTCCCTTCCTTTCTCTTCCTCCCCGTTTCCTTCCCTCTTCCCCTTTCCCTTCTCATCTCTTCCCCTCTCCCATCCTCCCCGGCCCCCTTGTCCCTTCATAATCCGATGATGCGACGCCGTCAGATGAAAGAGGAAAAGCTGTTTGTTGTCAAGGCGAGGAAGCGAAAACCGCCTTCGGAGCAATCAGTCTATATGGAGCGCCGCCCGTGATGAAAAGAATTCCGCCCGCACTTAATTGTGTTGTTGTAAGAGCCGGCCACTTCGCTGTCTCGGCTAAGGGGGAGGGGGAGGGGTGGCGGGAGTGGCGTGCCTAGTTCGCGAAAGTGCTGAGAGAGAAGGGCCTGCATTTGCTCTAGGATTGGATCGGCGAATTTGCGTTTTGCTCGGTATTTCGTCTACTTCTTTTTCTTTTTCTTCTTCTTCTTCTTTTTCTTGTTCTTGTTCTTCTTCTTCTTCTTCTTCTTCTTCTTCTTCTTCTTCTTCTTCTTCTTCTTCTTCTCCTCCTCCTCCTCCTCCTCCTCCTCCTCCTCCTCCTCCTCCTCCTCCTCCTCCTCCTCCTCCTCCTCTTCCTCCTCCTCCTCCTCCTCCTCCTCTTCCATATTTAGATGAATGTTTTGGAAGCCGTTTGTTGTTATGTAAGACACAGTACCAGAGTAACAACTATTATATTTCATTTTCATCTATTTATTTTTATTTTTGAATTGTTTTTTCTAAGATTGAAAGCGAAAGAGGAAGGAAATACGTGAAAGAAAGAGAGCAAAAGGCAAAACGAAAGGTCAGGAGTAAGTGATTCAAGTAGGAAGGGGGAATGAGTAAGAGAATTGAGTAAGAGGAAGACAGAAATACAGATTACGCAATGGGACGCTCACGCTCACGCTCTCTTTCTCTCTCTCTCTCTCTCCCTCTCTCTCTCTCTCTATTCCTCTCTCTCTCTCTCTCTCTCTCTCTCTCTCTCTCTCTCTCTCTCTCTCTCTCTCTCTCTCTCTCTCTCTCTCTCTCTCTCTCTCCCCCTCTCCCTCTCCCTCTCTCTCGTAGCTAAATCCAGAACCCGGAAGCCCGGAGCACAAAGCGACGTCGATTAATCCAATTCCGACGGACAGCGATTTCGTGGGTCGAGGGCAGCCCAGGTAGCAGCAGGGAGGGACGTGTTAATCGCGCCGGTAGAGTAGCGGCTGATTATCTCCTTCCTGGGGATTAAGGAGGACGGAGAGAGAAAAAGTAGAGAGGATTAGGTTGGATAGGTTTGTGTTTTTCGTGTGGGATGGAGGATTTAGTTCTTCGTGTTTTTTTGTTTTTTGGGGGGTCTCTTTTTGGTTTCTCTCTGTTTCTCTCTCTTCCTTCCCCTCCCCTCCACCTCTCCCCTCTCCTCTTCCCCCTTCCCTCTCCCCTCTTCCACCTCCGCCTCCCCTACTCTCCCTCTAGGATCATCGGCACGAAGGAGTCCATATGTGTATCATGTTTTATTCATCCTGAACATTATCGTTGACGCAAGAGATGTGAGTCTGCGTCGAAAATACTTTAAAGACCGAGTGCAGAGAACCCTATTACAGTGGGATTGAAGCACGAGCGACCACGGGGAGAGCGATGTAAATTCTGCACCGGAAGGGATTGTCCGAAAGCGGGTACATACGTTTTAGTTTCCATTTGTTGATGGCTGTTTTAGAATGCCTGCTTATTAAGGGGAGGGGAAGGCGGTGAGGGCTGTTAGGCAAAGGAATTTAGTCTCATTTGAGTATGTATGTTTATAATATTTATAGGCTCTTTTTAAGCTTTTGTTATAATGACTGGTCAGTTGAGTTCACGCTGATTGACATGGATGTTCTTTCCCCCCCTTCGTTCCCCCCGTGCGGTGATGGCTGTGGCTGTGTCGAGGGCAGGCGACTTTAGCAGCACCACCACAGGTACAGTGCTCCCGCCAGGGGTGTTCGCTCTCGCACCTGCAGGACCTCGGCGAGTGTCGCGCGGCCGCCCTCGCTCTTGCTGCTGCTGGATGCTTAGACAGGCCCTGTGGTTCGCGTGGGCTCCATCTGGGGGTCCTTGCGGGGGTCCCATAAGGTTCCCTCGGGGGTCCTCGCAAGGGCGGCCGCGGGGGCGAGCTCGCGTGGGGTCCGCTCCTCGGCTGGGCCTCTCGGGACAGTCTTCCAGTCGCGCACTTCCTCTTCCTCCTGCTTCATCGTCTCGAATCTGAAATATCTATTGTTATTATTTGTTTGTGTATTTTTCTCTCTTTCTGCGTCTGTCAATGAATGGAGATTATGATGTGCATGAAAGCATTGTTATTTTCCCTCCCCTCAGAGACCAAGTTGGCAGTGCACCCGTTTACCATCAGTGCCATGAGCATGACAGGTAAACCAGTGTGGGGAGGGAGGGAGGGAGGGAGGTATGAGGGGGAAGGGGGGGGAGTTGGGGTTAGGGTGGGGGTGTGGAAGCTGCCACCATACACCTTTTTGTTGTTGTTGCTTCAGATCACTTTTTTTGAAAAGAAACCTCTGAATTTTCTTTTCTTTTGATTCTCTTCTCTCTCTCTCTCTCTCTCTCTCTCTCTCTCTCTCTCTCTCTCTCTCTCTCTCTCTCTCTCTCTCTCTCTCTTCTCTCTTCTCTCTCTCTCTCTCTCTCTCTCTCTCTCTCTCTCTCTCTCTCTCTCTCTCTCTCTCTCCCCCCTCTCCCTCCCTCTCCCTCTCTCTCCCTCTCTCTCCCTCTCTCTCCCTCTCTCTCCCTCCCTCCCTCCCTCATTATGTCACGATACATTTTTCTGGCTGTGCTTTTTTTTCCCTCCTGGCGGAATAGCTGTATTTCAAAGGATTGCGTTCTAACATGGCCGCTTTGCACTCTGCTGCAGGCACCGGCGTCGGAAGCTGATTAAAGGGGGGAAGGGGGGGGGTGCCACACTGGCTATGTTCCTAGCACTTCCGCAAGCATGACTAATATGCGCACTCTGCACGCTATCACACTAATCGTTGTTATAAGTGTGTATTTTTGTGTAATATTTTTTGAACGAAATTAATGTTTGCCTAAAATTTATGATGTCTCCAGTTTCTCTTCTAATATGTCTTTGCTCCTCCCAGTCTCTGTTCCACTCTCTCTCTCTCTCTCTCTCTCTCTCTCTCTCTCTCTCTCTCTCTCTCTCTCTCTCTCTCTCTCTCTCTCTCTCTCTCTCTCTCTCTTCTCTCTCTCTCTCTCTCTCTCTCTCTCTCTCTCTCTCTCTCTCTCTCTCTCTCTCCCTCTCCCTCTCCCTCTCCCTCTCCCTCTCTCCCTCTCCCTCTCTCTCTCTCTCTCTCCCTCTCCCTCTCTCTCCCTCCCTCTCCCTCCCTCCCTTTCCCGCTCCCTTTCTCCCTCTCTCTCTCTCTCTCTCTCTCTCTCTCTCTCTCTCTCTCTCTCTCTCTCTCTCTCTCTCTCTCTCTCTCTCTCTCTCTCTCTCTCTCCCTCCCTCCCTCCCTCCCCTCCCGCCCCTCCCTCCCTCCCTCCCTCCCCTCCCTCTCTCTCTCTCTCTCTCTCTCTCTCTCTCTCTCTCTCTCTCTCTCTCTCTTCTTTCTCTCTCATATCACCTTCCCAACACCACTATCTCACTCGCATTCTCACATTCTCCTATTCATACGTAAAGAGATTCGAATACGCTCACACACATAACATTATGATACGCAAGGTCGTTAGAGGAGAGACATAAAAAAGATACAAATGATAAAGAAAAAAAAGTAACTTCTTGGAAAATTATCCCCTACAGCGTCCTCCCCCCCTTCCCCCTCCCCCTCCGCACCTCGATCCTGTCCCTTGGCGTCTGTCATTTCCTCATGATGGAGCCCCCCCCCCTCCCCGCCCCTCCACTTTCCTTCGCTCCTGTGGTCTCATCCTTATTCTGTATTCCCTGCCCGTCCCCCTCATCTTCCCTTTTCGCCTGCCCATTTCCCTATTTCCCCTTTGCCCTTCCTTACCCATTTCCTTATTCCTTTCCCTGCCCATTTCTCAATTCGTCTCCCTTTGTGTTTCCCTCTTCCCCTCCCTACCCATTGTCCAATTCCCCTCCCTACCCATTTCCCAATTCCCCTCCCTACCCTTGCCTTACCCATTTTCCTCTTCCCCTCTCTACCCATTTTCTTATTCCCTTCCCTTCCCATTTCCCTATTCCCTTCCCTCATCCATTTTCTTCCTCTCCCTACCCATTTCCCTATGCCACTCGCTGCCCTATTTCCTTTCCCTACCTATTTTCCTATTCCCTTCCTTACCCATTTCCCAATGAAACCCTCACCGACGTTGTTGAATCCGGGAGGCATCATCCGTAGAATATGTTTATGTCGTAAATCTGAAAAAAGAGAGAAAATAAAAGAGAAAGGGGATAGATATGCCGATAAAGAGAACATACGGAAATGGAAAATAAAGAAATTGAGACGTGAATGATTAAAGAAGAATAAAAAAAATGCCATAAAAGGGGAGGGGGATATTTCGATAAAAAAAGTCCAAAAGTAAAAGGATAAATTTGGTGTCCCTGGCGTTCGTACCCAAACCTCTCTCTTTCACTAGCCAGTGATCTCACTTGCTAGCTCTTCCACTAGGTCTTCCACTGGCCCTTCCACTGGCTCTTCCACTAGCTCATCTACTAGGTCTTCCACTGGCTCATTTACTAGCTCATCCACAAGGTCTTGAACTAGCTCTTCCACTGGCTCTTCCACTAGCTCATCTACCAGGTCTTCCACTAGCCCTTCCACTGGCTCTTCCACTAGCTGTTCGTCATTCTGGGACGACGATGACCGAAGATTTTTTTCTTAAGGATGGATACGAGACAATGAAGGTCGTTTTTTGAGATTACTTGATGAGGTCGTCTTAGCTGAGCCGGGGTAAAAGGCGGGGGAGACGGGTTTGCCTTCTGCTTTTCTTCTTCGTCTTCTTCTTCTCATCTTTCTTCTTCTCCTCATTTCATCCTCCTCCTCTCTTTCCTCCATTTTCTCTTCCTTCTCATCCTCTCCCGTCCTTTCTACCCTCTCCTCTCTTCTCTTCCCTCTCATCTCTTCTCTTTCTTCTCTCCCCTCTTCTCTTCTCTATCCCGTCTCCTCCTGCCCCACCCCTCCCACCTCTTCCGTTCATTCGTTAGTTCTTTGGGATGATTTGTCCTTTGCGATCGTCCTTTGTTTGTTTGTTTGTTCTAAAGGGAGGAAGAAATTACGTACAGTCCTAGAGTGAGGTGGGAGTATTTGATTAATTTGAATGTTGAACTAAGACTCATTTTATTTTATTTTAGGTTTTATCGTGCGTAGATGTAATTGTTTTTATAGTTGTGTGTGGATTATAGATATGTAGAATTATTATTGAGAGTAAAACAGAGGCATTGCGTATGATCTTGGTGTAAAAATGATTTGATGTTCTGAGAAGCAAGGATGTCATTAATACCTGTAGTATCATGATTATACACGCACGTGTCAATACTTTTATGTTATGAATAAGAAAAAAACGTTATCCATTCTAAATGCAGGTAATGGAAACGAAATTAAATGAATATACCAGTTTGGTTTAGCTGTGCAACGCGGTATTTCATTGGCAAAGCGCTTTCCAAGTTTGTTTTAGTCGGTGCCTGTGTATCAAAGCGTGGAGGTGTTGCGGGGAAGAGGGGCACACGAGGCTCCGATACAGAAAACGGGAAGGTAATGATGATGAGGGTAACTTCGGGAAAATATATGTCGTGGTACCTGATGCGCTGTGGCGGTGTTCTTTGGTGTTCAGGGTTTTTTTTTCTGTGGAGACGGGAGAAATTCTGCATAATTTTGTTTATTTATTTGAGTTTTGAAGAGGAAATCGATCGTGAGAAATAGATGCGCTGTACAAAAATAAATAAATAGATAAATAGAGAAACTGAAAATAATGCAAATGTTCGTAATGCGTTTCTTAGGTCCCTTATAGCCTCTTGACTCAAGCAGATGGTACATTAATAAATATATTTTCTAATTGTGCGTTATCCCCATGTACTAAATCTCTTACAGGATCGTAAACCATTTAAAATTCGCTCTCTCTCTCTCTCTCTCTCTTTATTTATCTATCTCAGTGTCTCTGTCTCTCTCCTCTCTCCCTCCTACTTCGCCTCCTCCCTCCTCCTCCTCCTCCCCCACTCCCTCCCTCCTCTTTCCTACTCCTCCTCCTTCTTCCTTTTGTCACTATCCCCCGTACACAAAACAACATAAAATAGACCATGATAACGCTTATCCCAGAGAATCCCTCAAGGAGAGGGCTGTCCCCTTAGCGAGCAAGGCTTTTGAATCCTCTTTTTTCCTCCTTCCTTCCCTCAGAGGACGAGGACGAGGAGGACGTGAGCGAGTCCGGCCGCGACGACGTGTCCAACACCCTGAAGGTGCTGACAGCCAAGCTGGAGGACCTGCGCACGTGCCACGACCTCATCATGAAGCACGGGGCGGCGCTGCAGAAGTCCCTGGCCGAGCTGGAGGCCCTGGACAGCACGCAGGACCTCACCGCCAAGATCAAGACGGTCAACGAGAGGGCCACGCTCTTCAGGATCTCGTCCAACGCCATGATAAACGTGAGTGTTCATCTTTCTTTTTTTTTGGGGGGGTTGTTTTTTTATGT
>NC_091550.1:46973220-46975720 GCF_042767895.1 Penaeus vannamei
AGAGGAGGAAGGGTGGGAAAGGAAGAGGAGTAGGAGGGTGTAAAAAGTGGGAGGGAGGGAGGAATGCGTGCCCTCCTTTGCCCTTTACATATAGGAATGAGTTTTCTTTTTATTCTTTAGTCTGTTTCGCCTCTTCTCTATCGTGCGCTTGGCCAGATGGTGCGTGTAACTTGCGTGGGATGGGCCTTTGGGGCTGTGCGCTCTCTTTCCCCCCTCTGTAGTGGGGTTTTATCGCAATATGTTAAGAATTTCCGGTGTGGGTTATGTTGGTTGGTAGATTTATCTGTGATGGTCTGTCTCTGTTTCCTTGTCTTGGTCTTTGTCTCCTTTCTGTCTGTCTCTGTCTCTCTGTCTCTCTCTGTCTCTCTGTCTCTCTGTCTGTCTCTCTCTCTCTCTCTCTCTCTCTCTCTCTCTCTCTCTCTCTCTCTCTCTCTCTCTCTCTCTCTCTCTCTCTCTCTCTCTCTCTCTCTCTCTCTCTCTCTCTCTCTCTCTCTCTCTCTCTCTCTCTCTCTCTCTCTCTCTCTCTCTCTCTCTCTCTCTCTCTCTCTCTCTCTCTCCTCTCTCTCTCTCTCTCTCTCTCTCTCTCTCTCTCTCTCTCTCTCTCTCTCTCTCTCTCTCTCTCCTCTCTTTCTCGCTCTTCCCTCTCCCTCTCTCTCCCTCTCTTTCTCTCTTCCTCTCTCTCCCTCCCCCTTTCTCTCTCTCCCTCCCTCTCTCTCTCTCTCCCTCCCTCTCCCTCTCTCTCCCTATCTCTCCCTCCCTCTCTCTTGTATACCATAGTTAGAAATGCGAGGCACATCCATTTTTATTACCATGCGATAGACCCGGATCTATTTGCTATAAATATTTTTCTTCACGGGCTATCTATTTTAGGCTTTATGGTGCAGATTAGCTTGTGATGGAGGTTGATGTTTAGCTGTTTATAAGTGAATAAGTGCGCGATACCTGGATATTTATAAGTTGGTATGCCACGCTTTCTGCCCGTCACGGAGGGAGATGAGCTGTGGGGAAGGGGTGGGTGGTAGGGGAGAGGGGTGTAGAAGGGACTTAGTGATTGGGGAAAAGGAAGAAGAAGAGGAGGAGGAGAGGGGAGTTGGGTGATTGGGGAAGAGGAAGAGGAAGAGAAGGAGAGGGGACTATGGTGATTGGGGAAGAGGAAGAGGAGGAGGAGGAGAGTAGAGGGAGTTTGGTGATTGAGGATGGGGAAGAGGAGGGAATAAAAGGGATTGGCGATAGAGAAGATACTAGAGGAAGACAGGGGTAGAGAGAGAGAGAGAGAGAGAGAGAGAGAGAGAGAGAGAGAGAGAGAGAGAGAGAGAGAGAGAGAGAGAGAGAGAGAGAGAGAGAGAGGGGGGGGGGGGCTGAGGACTGAGAGCGGAGCAGAGAAGGCAAGTGAGTTAGCGGAAAAATCAGGCGATGAGACGGGACTTCTCGGGATATTTCCAGATCTTCCCAGGTGCGATTCGTATGGCCAGAGGTGTTTATCGGCCGTCGGATTAGGGTCAGGTGGGGGACCCCTAATCATTGATCGGGCAGGGCGTGCAAGACTCCTCATGTACGGTGGGGATTAGGAGATGGATATTTTTAAGATTATTGATGTTTTTTCATTTTTTTATTTATTGATTTTTTATTTTTTTATTTAGTTTTTATTAATGGAGGGAGGGCGGGGGGGGGGGGGGGGATCGAGAGGGGAAGGTGAAGGTCTTCCTGGAAGGATTAAGGAAATTAGATTTAGAAGGTGTTTCAAGAAATGGGATTTGAGACGGAGGCGTTTCAAAATCGGGGCGTTGCGTCCGCGTGTCGGGACTCGGGGTCGCGGCATTCCGGGTGCGAGTGCAGCGTGTACCGAGGTCGCAGCTTATGTCATTCACCCTCTCTTCTATCTTGTCTTGGGTTTCTTCTTTTTTTCTCTTTCTTTTCTTTGTTTTTTTCTGTTTTGGTTCTTCTTTTTTTTCTATTTTTCTCGATCTTTTTTCTGTTCTTTTCGTTTTGCTATTCCTTCTTCCTTCTCGCTTCTATCCTTTCTGTTCTCTCTTTTATCTTCCCCCTTCTCTATCCCATCCTCTCTCTTCCCCATTCTCTCTCCCCTCACCCTTCTTTTCCCTTCTCTGTCACCCCTTCTCTTCTTTTTCTCCTCTTTTCTCATCTCCGTCACCCCCTCCTCTTTTTCTTCCCCCTCCTCTTTCACAAAAGGAGTCACCTACCTCCCTCCTCCGTATCTGTTCAAGCACTCCTCCATTCCTCACTCCTTCCCTCACCGCACTCTGACCACACACAGATAGATATATAACCGTCCTGTCTATTGTTGTGATTTATTTAGATTTTGTTTTTGATTTCCAGCTGATGGCTCCTTGTGTTTTGCTGACGTCTTGCTCTCTCTCGCTCCTTGGCTCTCACGTGTCTCCTTCTATTCCTCTCGTTCTTTTTTAGGTTCCAACAGCTGATGTCCACTAGTGCTTTGTTGACATTCTCACCCCACGCTATCCCTCCCTTAACCACACCC
>NC_091550.1:46983220-46995720 GCF_042767895.1 Penaeus vannamei
TTCTGGGTTTACCAAAACCTTGCGACTTGAAAGGGGAAGAAATACAGATGAAGATGTAATTTCATTGGAAGCTAATTAGCGTGATGGGCTAATAGGCCTTATTTGCTTTATATATATATATTTGTTTTTCTTTTTAATTGATTAATTGATTTCGTTCGTTAGTTCGGGAGGGAAGGAACTATAAAGCCATTCTTTGTGAATATGTCCAACGTTTGCTTTCTTTTTTTTTGTATGATTTGGTATTGGGTGGTACTCGTGGTACTGGATCCGCTGTATCAAGGAGATTTGTATGTATTTGTTTGTTTATTGAATTCATATGATGGTAATGATTATTATTGTTCTGTTACTTTTGTGTGTGTTTGTTTTTGATATATGTGTTTTTTAATCTTGATGTTAGTGTGGTAATTTCCTTGGTAGTTTTTATCCTTTCTTTCTTTTTAGATGGTTGATTATATGCTTTTTACTGTTATGGAAAGTGTTGTCATTACTCATGTCAGCTGTCGAGTGTTCGTCGCGCGTGTCACTCATTGTGCTTGGACCTGCCACTCCTGTCTCTGTTTCGGGTGTCGGTCTGTCACTCAATTTTTTGTACTCCCGTGTCAGTCCTTTGTCTCATTTTGAATCGTCTGTTTGTTTGATTTCGTGTTCCTTCCAGCTGTCGTTTCGTCTGTCCTTTCATCGATTTAATTCGTGCGTTTATCAGTTCGTTTAATCCTTTCGTTCTTCCATTTATCTACGCATTCGTTCTTTTATTCAGTTATTCATCGACTCGCCTACCTGTACGTCCATCCAACCAACAAACTATCCAGCCACCTATTTGTTTACTCGTCCATCCATCCCTCCGTCCGTTTCTCGCCCTTTCCTTGACATCCCTCATCCTCCTCCTCCTCCTCCTTCTTCTTCTTCTTCTTCTTCTTCTTCTTCTTCTTCTTCTTCTTCTTCTTCTTCTTCTTCTTCTTCTTCTTCTTCCTCCTCCTCCTCCTCCTCCTTCTCCTCCTCCTCCTGCTCCTTCTCCTCCTCCTCTTCCTCCTCCTCCTACTCCTACACCTCTCCCTCCTCCTCCTCCTCCTCCTCCTCCTCCTCCTCCTCCCTCCTCCTCCTCCTCCCTCCTCCTCCTCCTCCTCCTCCACCTCTTCCTGCTCCTCCTCCTCCACCTCTTCCTCCTCCTCCTCCACCTCCTCCCTCCACCTCTTCCTTCCTCCTCCTCCTCCCTTCCTCCTCCTCCTCCTCCACCTCTTTCCTCCTCCTCCTCCTCGTCCTCGTCCTCCTCCTTCCTCCTCCTCCTCCTCCTCCTCTCCCCTCTTCTTCCTCCTCCACCTCTTCCTGCTCCTCCTCCTCCACCTCTTCCTGCTCCTCCTCCTTTCCCTCCTCCTCCTTCTCCTCCACCTCCTCTGCCTCCGTTAGCATCAGCATTCCTGACATCGTCAGCGTCCCCGGCGATGAAGCTGATGAGGGCTTCGGGGGGTCGGTTGGGGCAAAATAACCGCCATTTGCGTAAGAAGATCATTAGGAGGTAGGAGCTTGGGAGGGGTGAGGGGGGGGGGTGGGGGAAGGGGAAGGGGAAGGGGAAGGGGGGTAGGGGGGTAGGGAGGGGAGGGGGAGGGGTGAGGAGGGTAAAGGGCAGGGGTTGGAGAGGAGAGAGAGAGGGGTAGGCAAGGGAGGAGGGAGAGGAGAAGAGAGGAGAGCCGATGTGGAAGGAGAAGGGTAGGAGGAGGAGGAGGAGGGGGAGGGGGGAGGATGAGGAGGAGGGAGAAAAGCCCTTTCGTTGCGGGATTACGGGTATTATTATTCGTGGGTGATATCTCTGTGCACGTCTTAGCTGCCTTGGGCTCTTTTTATCCTTTTCTTATTTCTTCCCTCACCCTTCCCTCCGCTCTCTCTCTCTCTCTCTCTCTCTCTCTCTCTCTCTCTCTCTCTCTCTCTCTCTCTCTCTCTCTCCTCACTCACTCACTCACCACTCACCACTCACTCATTCACTCACTTACTCTCACTCACTTGCTCACTCATTCACTCACTTACTCTCTCTCACTCTCACACTCACACACTCCCTCTCTCGCTCCCTCCCTCCCTCCCTTCCTCCCTTCCTCCCTCCCTCCCACACCTCTTTTTTCCAGCTCGATGCTCCCTATTATTTATAGTTATCCGTTCGTCGTCATTCCTCCCCCCCCCCCCTTTTCATGGCCCCCGATCTTTCCCTCCACGCATGTATGGATATAGATATGAATATGGATGCGTGGGCTTTTGTGTGCGTGCGTTCGTGTGTGTGTGCGTGTGTGTGTGTGTGTGTGTGTGTGCGTGCGTTCGTGTGTGTGTGTGTGTGTGTGTGTGTGTGTGTGTGTGTGCGCGCGCGTGTGCGTGTGCGTGTGCGTGTGCGTGTGTGTCTCAGCCAGTGGATTAGGATCTTGAGATGTAGTTTATTGGCGGTTGACTTCATTTCCAGCCTCTCGATTTTCCGGGCCGCGTCATCTCGAGCTGGGCCACGGGTTGGAGTTTTCCTTCTGTGCCATTTGCCGGAGTTTTTATTAATATGATTGTTATTTATTTATTTGTTATTTATTATTATTATTATTATTATTATTATTATTATTATTATTATTATTTTATTATTATTATTATATATGTTTTTTTTGGGGGGTATCTATTGTTGGTTTTGTTGTTGTCTTTATCAAGGATTTTTTTTTTTTTTGGGGGGGGAGGGTGGTTAGGGTGGAAGCTGAATTATGTGAAATGTTGAAGTATTGTGACGATTTTTTTTTATTTAATTTTATTTTTATTATTATTAATATTATTATAATTATTATTTTTTTTTTTATTTTTTTTTTGGTGGGTGGGTGGGTAGGGGATGGAGGGAGTTGGGTACCCGTTGATTAGATTTTGGTGACCTAGAAGGAAACGAAATACTTTTTTTCGCCATTCCAAACCCTCATAGAATATGCTACTTGTGGAAAATTAATTTTCTTTTAGAGGTTCCTGATAGAACCCCCCCCCCTCTCTCTCTCTCTCTCTCTCTCTCTCTCTCTCTCTCTCTCCTCTCTCTCTCTCTCTCTCTCTCTCTCTCTCTCTCTCTCTCTCTCTCTCTCTCTCTCTCTCTCTCTCTCTCTCTCTCTCTCTCTCTCCCTTCCTCCCTCTCTCTCTCTCCCTTCCTCCCTCTCTCTCTCCTCTCCTTCCTCCCTCTCTCTCTCTCTCCCTTCCTCCCTCTCTGTCTCTCTCCCCTCCTCCCTCTCTCTCCCTTCCTCCCTCTCTCTCTCTACCTTCCTCTCTCTCTCTTCCTTCCTCTCTCTCTCTCCCTTCCTCCCTCTCTCTCTCTCCCTTCCTCCCTCTCTGTGTGCGTGTGTGTGCCTGCGTGCGTGCGTGCGTGTGTTTACATGTGTGCACATGTGTGTATCTTAGTAGCATGATCATCATTATTATTACCATTACTATTATTTGTTGTTATGCCATTGTCCTCGTACTTTGACGTCTGAGTCTTCGAATGGTATGCCGTTTGATACACGCTCCGTATGCCTTATCGGAGTCAACATGCGCCTATCGATAGGGACGGGAAATGTCACTGTACTTAAGAAGCAATGAACACCATAGCGTAGTCTTAAATGTTAATGGTTGCTTTGCCATTGTTATTAATTCGTTGTGTTGAACGAGGATCACAACGGGCCTTCAAAGCGACGCCGCCAGGGGTGAGATCTACGCAGTAACGCTGTTTCTTGCTGCTGTTTTTTTTCCTCTTTCTTCTTATTATCATCATCATCATCATCATCTTCCTCTTCCTCCCCTTCCTCCTCCCCTTCCTCTTCCTCTTTCTCTTCCTCCCCTCCTCCTCCTCTTGCTCCTGCCCCTGGCCTCCTCTTCCTCTTCACCCCTTCCCCCTCCTCTTCCTCCTCCCTCCCTCCTCTTCCTCCTCCCCCCCTCCTCTTCTTCTTCCTCCCCTCCTTCTTCCTCCTTTTCTACCAGTCATAGGAATGCTGACAGCACTTTCGCTGAGCATTATTCCTCTCGTGCGTATGTGGGCGTCGAGCAGCGGGGCGGCCACGTCAGGCTCAGTTGATGTGCGTAGGTATAAAAAAAAAAAAAGTTATAAAGATTCGTAAGGTTCAGCGCGTCTAAGATAAAAAAAAAACTGATAAAATTAATGTTTAGTGAATGTTAAGAGATTATTTGCGCGTTTTGGTTTCCGTCCGTGCAATCGTGGGAATGTCTGTCGTACTCCCGTGTAAAGGTTGCGTGCGTTGAGATGCCGCTGTTAATGTTCCCCTTGCATGGCTTCTCGGGGGGGGGGGGGAGCATCAGCGCCTCTCGGAGTAGGTTCTGCGTAGAGCGTCAGTTGCAGGGAGAGGGAGAGGGAGAAGGAGAGGGAGAGGGAGTGAGAGTGAGAATTTTATGTGTGTGAGTGTGTGTTTGTTTTGTCTGTGTGTGTACGTGTGTGTGCGTGTGTGTGCGTGTGTGTGTTTGTTTGTGTGTGTGTGTGTCTGTGTGTGTGTTTGTGTACGTGTGTGTGTGTGTGTGTTTGTGTACGTGTGTGTGTGTGTGTGTGTGTGTGTGTGTGTGTGTGTGTACGTGTGTGTGTGTGTGTGTGTGTGTGTGTGTGTATATGTGTGTGTACGTGTGTGTGTGTGCGTGTGTGTGTGCGTGTGTGTGTGTGTGTGTGTGTGTGTGTGTGTGTGTGTACGTGTGTACGTGTGTGTGTGTGTGTACGTGTGTACGTGTGTGTGTGTGTGTGTGTACGTGTGTGTGTGTGTGTGTGTGTGTGTGTGTGTGTGTACGTGTGTGTGTGTGCGTGTGTGTGTGTGTGTGTGTGTGTGTGTGTGCGTGTGTGCGTGTGTGTGTGCTTGCTTTTATGTATGTGTGCTTTAAGGGCGCGATTTGAAAAGCAGAGTATGCATTTCCCGGCTCAGAAGCACACTTTTGCGATCAACTCCCTCGAATTCGACTTAATTGCAGAATGTTCCAGTGATCTATTTCGTGGTGCGCTGGTCTTTCACATAATAAGTGTAAACGTAATCTCTTATCTTATCAGGATGGTCCGATGCGAAGGGCACGAGGTCCAGGACAATACCTCTTCTTAACTTACGAATTGACGGTAATCTTCGCCGGTTCATCCGTGTGATTCGGCAATCGATCCGCGTTCGCTTTTGTCTGACCTTCTTGTGTTTTAAGTGTCAAAGAATTCCCACCTCGCGTCGAGATGCGCGCTAAGTGATACTGACCAATGAGATTTATATTTAGCCGTGACGTCACACGGTGGTCTGATGTATCCCCTGAACGCGGCAACCCCGTTAGTGCGAACCCGTATGTCACCAGTCCGTTTTTTCTCCCGAAGAATTTCAGAGGTGGCCACGTCTTCTTCTTTAGGTTTCATGACTTTGTAAAATCAATATGGGAACATTTAGATAACGCGGGTGGTATTTAATAGTTATTTTGCAGTTTTTCATCGAGATTCTGGAGTCAGCGCTGACGAAGGGTACGTGTATCTTCATCTCTATGTAGGATAATTTCTAGGGGCATTAACCTTAAAGTTTCTCGTTAGGAGTACTCGCGGTCTCCTTCTTAATGAATAGCATGACACAGGTAGGTGCTGTTCGGTAGCATTGAGTGTGGAAACGTTTAATTATGTCAAGTAGGAGCCATAGATTCCACCGCGAATAGTTTATGAATAGAGGTATGCGTACCTGTTCCTATGTGTCGTCACCTGAGACCTGGCGACGCATATGGAGTATAAACAAAGAAGCTCAGCTGGCGTCGAACAGCTGATCGAGGTGTTGCTGTCGTTCGGCGAAATTTGTCTTTGGTATTTCTCTCTTCGTAAAGGTTTACGTGTTGCTACGCATGGATTCGTATCTCGCGGCAGTGGCGTGGAATTAATGTTTAGACGATTTGTATAAAATGACTGGGAAGGTAGAAGGTGGAAAAGGTGCGGAAAATATAGTAGCTGTATGGCAGTCCCGCCCGCGCTTGGAAGTAAGGGCGGGCGGGCTGCTCCTCGCTAAGAAGTAATCTCTGGCTGGCGAGACTCCCACCAAGTTACCCTCTCCTTTTTGCGCCCGCGACCATTATTATCCTGTGGGAACAAAGTGGGGGGAAGCGTGACCCCGTGAGAAGAGAGGGAGTGGGAGAAGGAGGAGGAGGAGAGAGATTGAGAGAGGGAGAAAGAGAAGGAGAGAGATTGAGAGCAGGAGAAGGAGGAGAGAGATTGAGCGAGGGAGAAAGAGGAGGAGAGAGATTGAGAGAGGGAGAAGTAGGAGGAGAGAGATTGAGAGAGGGAGAAGGAGGAGAGAGATTGAGAGAGGGAAAAGGAGAGTGAGAGATTGAGAAAGGAAAAGAGAACGAAAGATTGAGAGAAGGAGAGAGAGAAATTGATTGATTGATTGATTGAAAGACAGAGAGATTGGTGTGTGTGTATATATATATATACATATATATATATATATATATATATATATATATATATATATATATATATATATATACATATACATATACACATATACATATACATATACATATATACATATACATATATACATATACATATATATACATATATATATGTATATATATATATATATATATATATATATATATATATATATATATATATATATAGAGAGAGAGAGAGAGAGAGAGAGAGAGAGAGAGAGAGAGAGAGAGAGAGAGAAAGTAGAATGATTTCTTTATTCTAATCGCTCTGAGTTATTCAGTACGGACCGCCTCATCGCTCGCTATCTATATCCTATATCGCCTGTATCTCTCTCTCCCTCTCCCTCTCTCTCTCCCTCTCCCTCTCCCTCTCCCTCTCCCTCTCCCTCATCTCCGCCGCGATATGCCTATCTGCATCACGAGTGGGGCGATTGCGTAACGTGCCCTCCCGTCCACCATGAGGGCACCGAGCGGCATTCCGAGGGAGGCTTTGGCTGTCCGTCCGAGGGGTTCAGAGGGGAATCGGGGGCTGTGCTGCGTTTGTTGTTGCGTGAATTCGGGGTTGGTGGGGCGGTTAGAGGGAGGGGGGAGGGGGGCTTCGAATGTGTACTGCAGATAGGGTGATGAGAAGGGGTTAAGTTGGATGTTGTTTTGTGGCGCCATGGTACAGGAGAGAGGGTGAGTGAGAGAAGAGGAGAGAGGGTGAGAGAGTAAGTAAGGGAGAGAGTGAGTGAGAGAGTGAGCGAGATAGTGAGCGAGATAGTGAGCGTGATAGTGAGTGAGATAGTGAGTGAGATAGTGAGTGAAAGAGAGAGAGAGAGAGAATGAGAATGAGAAAGAATGAGAGAATGTGAAAGAATGAGAGAATGAGAGAGAAGAGCGAGAGAGGAAAGAAGGCAAGAGGCAGGCAGGGTGCGGGGTCGAGGTGGCTCCCGGTCCTTTTAGTCGAGAGCCGTCAGTCAGTGTGTAGCCACGGTGAGGGGAGGACGTGTGCACTCCCGCTCCGTCCTCAGTGTCAACTCGCAATACCTAGTCAAGAGTATCGATCCTCCTCCTCTTCTCTCTCTCTCTCCCTCTCTCTTCCTCTCTCCACTCTTCCCTCTTCTCTTCCTTTTTTTTAAACGCCGTTCCTGTATATCCCTTGTTTATTTTGATTGTCTGTCGAGCGACTGGTGTTGCCTCCGAGACGTTAAGTTTAGTGATATTTTAGGAACGGCGGAGCCCCCGAGAGTGATGTTTGTGTAGTGTTTGCGATCGCTTGCAATATCGGGATCGGCCCAGAGAGTTCGCCGTTTCTCCCGAGGTGATCATATTTGTGCATAGTGGTGTTGGTGAAGTGACAACGACTCCGACGACTGGGCTGGGGTCGTCGCAAACGGTGCCCGCGAGTGTGTTCGGAGTGCGCGGCCAGAGAGAGAGAGGAGGACCACCAGCACAGCAAGCCCGCTCCACGCCGTGTGTTACAGAAGATTGTGCGGGGAGTGTGTGCGTGTGTGGGTCCCCGAGGGTCTGTCCGTGTGGAAGGCAGAACGTGCACCACTCCGTCGGGCGAGCGTGAACATCACTGTTGATATACGGCCCGAGTTGTTACGCTGTCCACCTCCACCCCCAGCCCTCCTGCTCTGTCCTCCTTCCCTCCCTCCACCCTCGTGTCGCCCCACCACCAGCCCGGGCTCTCCCTCCCTCCTCCACCCACGACACCTCCACCGCCATCGCCACTCGAGAAGACCTTCAGACTTGGGATTTAATCGCGTCACCACGAGTTTGATCCGCCGCGAAGGACGCGGGAGGAGGCGACGGTGCCCACGAAGAGGAGGCAGACATCGGGCTGCTCCTAATTGAGAAGTTGAGGGTAAGGTAAGGTCGGGACGCTCCTGTTCACGTTGCTTTAGGCTCCTTCGGTCGTCTTTCTACCCTTCCCCATTCCCTCTTTCCCCTTTCTCCTTTCCCTTTTCCCCTCTCCCCTTCCACTTTTTCCCTCTCTCCCCTTCCACTTTTTCCCTCTCTCCCCTTCCACTTTTTGCCCCTATCCCCTACCCCTGTTCCCCTCCCACGCGGAGCTCGGTGCCTCTACCCCCCCGCCTCCCCACAGTGCCACAGGGGAAGAGTGCCTTGTGATTTCGACTTTCGTGGCTCTCTTGAAGTCAAGGTTGTGCAGCTCCCCCCTTGATTCAAGCTCAGCGACGAGGTTGGAGAGAAACGTGGTATGTTTGTCCGGTGGCGATGGCTTTGACGGCGTTTGTTTGTTTTCCGGCCGCGTGTACTGACAGGTTTCTTTGTGGTGGTGCGTCTTCGTGCGTTCGGCATCATTACACACTGGCAGTATTGGAGAGCTTGAGGGGAGGGGGGGAGGGAGGGAGGCATCGGTGAGACGAGAAGGGGAAGAGGAAGGAAATGTGTGTGTGTGTGTGTGTGTGTGTGTGTGTGTGTGTGTGTGTGTGTGTGTGTGTGAGAGAGAGAGAGAGAGAGAGAGAGGGAGAGAGAGAGAGAGAGAGAGAGAGAGAGAGAGAGAGAGAGAGAGAGAGAGAGAGAGAGAGAGAGAGAGAGAGAGAGAGAGAGAGAGAGAGAGTGTCCCTCCCGTGCGTTGTGGTGCGAAACCCAAGGGAAAGAGAACGGCGGGGGGATGATAAACGGAATAATTAAGCACGAGAAATCGGGGAACTGCAGCCGATTCTGGTGAGGGAAGGAGGAGAGGGGGGGGGGGAGTTCTCGCGCGAAGGGGAAGGGGAGGAAAGAAGGAAGGAGGCACAAGTTTATGCCGCGGTCTGAGAGGTATTTTTAAAGCAGGGTCAGGTAACATGGCCAAGACTACACGGAGGCGTGTGAAAGGCCGCGAATAAGACTGGCGCGTTAAGTAGGGGGATGGAACCTCGGGCATTGTCGCTTATGATTTGCTGTTCAGGTGGTTGGTGTTATTGGCTGTGCGTGGGGCGTGTGCTCCCGTGTGATTACGGATAGTCGCGGAGAAGGGGGAGGGGGGGAGTGTTTGTTTGTGTGGCGGGGTTACATCACAGACTGTTTGGTTGCGGTGTTTTCTTACCTGGGTGAGTGTGTCAGCCGTGATAGCACTTTCCTGTCTGTCCGTCTGCTTCGTGTCAGGCGATGGCACGTTTTTGTCTGCGTTGCTCTTCGGGTTTGTCGCGATAAGAGGGAATAGATGGAGTCACGGGGAGATAACGCGGCATTGTCTTGTCCTTATCGTTATCATTTGTGTGTTTGGGACGGAGCACGGTCTGCAGGCACGCTCGCTGCAGGTGTCGGCGCCCCCCACAACACTGTCCACCACACGTTGACGTCGTGTAGGTCGTGTGAGGGCGACATGGGGCGGATGTGGCTCGTTGTCTCGCTGTTTATATCACGCTGAGGTGCACAGGACAAACGCCCTTCCCTCCTTCCCCTCCTCCACCTCCTCCACTGCCTCCCCTCCTCCACCTCCTCCACTGCCTGCCTTCTCTCTCTCCTCCACGCTACACCTCGCGCACTATACATGCTTGCGCACGGACACGCTTACGTCCTCTCGTTTCGTTCGGTCCGATACACTGTACCAACGTCACGCTTATCGAGAGAGGTTGGGGAACTCGACGAGGTATTGCGGAGGGTCCTGTAGGAGAATAGGATCCGTGGGGAAGCGAGTTTCGGGCGTGGGCTTCGCTGGTGGGAGGAAGAAGGTGGAAGGAAGGGAGGAAGGGGAGAAAGGAAGAAGGGAGAGAAGAGGGGCCGGTTGGAGTGTGACCTTTGACGAGGATAATCAATATCAGCCGGACTGTTAGACGTGGTAGTGATGTAGTGGGTCGTCGTGCTGGCCCATGCTTGAGCCCCCGTGTGCGAGGGGGACGGGGGACCTGGTCGTCGCAGTCTCGTAGGGTTGTCACGTCTCCTTCGTCGTGGTCGTGGATTCATCCTCACGACCAGAGGAACGAATGCAGGTTGTGGTGGAGAGGGAATCCTTTTTCGCTTACTGAATTTGGGGCTCCTCTTGTGATTTTGCGACGGTCTCCATTGTCGGGTTTGGCTTCGTTAAGGGGACCCATGTGTGTGTTTTGTGATTAGGATGAGGTTTGGTTTTCGGATTTTGGATGCTGCTCGGATGCGGCTCTTACGGGAAAACTGTCTTCGGAGCAGCTGTGATAAACAATGACGTGGCGCGGTTGTTACAGACACACAGGAAACGTTGAGGTTGATAGCTGCCCTCACTGCGTGGGGCTGCAACACTGCCACAGGAGATAATCATTTTGCGTGGGGTATACTGTAGGGTATACTGTTCAAGTGGAAGCTTATTAATGTTTATATTTGGTATCGCGTCTGTAAACACGGGAATTCTTGGCGGGAGAGTTAATTAAGTGGGAACACGATCAAGGTCTGGGGATAAATCTTTCCGAAGGGGTTTTGTGGGGAGGGGGGTGGGGAGAACTTCTGTATTCATGGCCCTCCTCTTCCAGACGATTGAAGTTTTTTTTCGATGGGATGTTTGGTCTGTTAGCATGAGGAAACGAAGAAGAGGGGGGGGGGGGGTAAGAGTGGTTTTTAATTTCGTCTTTGTTGTGTAAGTGAGGAGAGGTAATTTATGGGTGTAATCCAGAGGGTGGTGGGACTATATGGTGTAGAACGGAGGTGCGCTGGGTGGTAATTAGTGCATTGTGGGTTGTGTCTAGTTTACGTTGTCGAGACGCACATTCTCAATCGTGAGGAAATGGGAATGCGTTATGAACTGCCCCGAACCCGTACCCGATCTCTACTCCTTCCAAAAAGAAAGAAAGAAAGAAAAAGTAAATAAAAGGATAAATAAGTAGGTAAGTGAATAAGAGAGAAATAGATAAATGAATGATTATCTCCCAACACGTGTGGAAAGACGTTCCACCTCGTCTGCCTCACATTCCCGTGGCCTTCCTCCTTTAAAGCGCGTGCGAGGAGGGAGGGAGGGAGGGAGAAGAAAGGAGGAAGGAGGAAGGAAAAGAGGAGGAGCAGGAGGAAGAGAGGGACAGATAAGAGAGTGGAGGAAGGGAGAGGCAAAGAGGGGTAAGAGGCGGACGAGAAGTGGAAAGAAGAGGGATAATAATAATAATAAGAGGAGGAGAAAGAAGAAGAAGAGAAGGCGGAGGAGAAAGGGGACCCAGACGAGGCAGCGAGACGGTGCCGTATGCCTTTGTTTCGGCCCGTGCTCCTCGGCCTCGGTCCTTTTAGGTGTCTGCTGTTAGGGCGTCTGTGTGTTGGACTCGCCCCGGGTTGTCTCGAGGCCGGCTGGAGGTCTTCAATGCTACTTTTTTCTATCTGTGTCTCATTCGTCGGTTTGTTTATTTGTCTAATCATTTATTTGATAATTTGTTCAAGGATTTATTTGTTTATGCGTCTATTTTTTGTTTATTCGTCTAATTACTTCTTTTATTTATTTGTCTTGTTTATTTTTTTATTCGTCTAATTAATGATTTGTTTATGTTTGTTTGCGTGGGTATTCCACCTAGAGGGAATGTATTTCCAGGTACGGCTATGGAGATAAAAACGTGTTATTCCGAGTGTTCGAACAGAGAGCTTTTGCTTTCCCCGTATTTTTGTGCAGTTCATATTGCAGATTACATTGTTTGTTTATATCTATAGGATTAGGTATATTGTGGTCTAGGCGAGGATAAAAATTGCACGGGGTCGGTTTTTCTATAGAGACCAAGTCGCGCACACGAAATGTCATTCGTTCATTGTCACGAAACAGCGGGGGCTTTTATTCGTTTTAATTTAACGCGAAATATTTGCATTCCGATGGCGCGCGAGGGAAAATGGTTTCCATTTGATGGCCGCTTTTGAAGTTTGGGTTATTTTTACTCTTCTTATCGTTCTTGTTTTAGTTTTTTAACATTTATTTTGCTTTCGCTCTTTCCTTTTCTTTCGTGATATTTTTTCCTCTTAAGTATTTTTTTGCTTGTGTTTCTGTCTTTTCATTGCGTTTTTTTTTTCCTTTTTCCCTTTTCTTTTTTATATATAATTTTCCCCCGAGAGCTTGATTATTATTATTATTTTCCAAAGCTCTCCCCAGGATACCTTTCTCTTCTCTTCTCTTTCTTTCTCTTCCCCTCTTATGAGCTATGACAAAAGATTCATCT
>NC_091550.1:47008220-47015720 GCF_042767895.1 Penaeus vannamei
CTCTTTTCCTTCTTTCCTCTTCTCGTCTCTCTGTCTCTCTTCCTCTCCCTCTCTCTCTCTCTCTCTCTCTCTCTCTCTCTCTCTCTCTCTCTCTCTCTCTCTCTCTCTCGTCTCTCTCTCTCTCTCCCCCCCCCCCCCTCTCTCTCTCTCTCTCTCTCTCTCTCTCTCTCTCTCTCTCTCTCTCTCTCTCTCTCTCTCTCTCTCTCTCTCTCTCTCTCTCTCTCGCTCACTCCCTATCTCTCTTTCTCTCTCACTCTCTATCTATCTGTCTGTCTCTCTCTCTCTCTCTCTCTCTCTCTCTCTCTCTCTCTCTCTCTCTCTCTCTCTCTCTCTCTCTCTCTCTCTCTCATCTCTCTCTCTCTCTCTCTATCTCTCTCTCTCTCTCTCTCTCTCTCTCTCTCTCTCTCTTTCTCTCTCTCCCTCTCTCTCTCTCTCTCTCTCTCTCTCTCTCTCTCTCTCTCTGTTATTGGTAGTATTTAAACACATTTAGGCTACGTGACTACTGAATAAATAAAAGAAGACATTGGCACTAATAATCAGTTAACGCACTCATGTGAGAGAAAGGGGATGAGAAAGAAAGAGAAAAGGAAAGAGAGAGAGAGAGAGAAGGAAAAAGAAAGAAGGAAGGTAGGAAGGAAGGAAAGAGAGAAAGAAAGAAACGAAGAAGGAAGGAAAGAAAGAGAGAAAGGAAAAGGAAGGAAAGAGAAAGAAGGTGAATGAAAGAGAGAAAAAGAAAGAAGGAAGGTAGGAAGGAAGGAAAGAGAGAAAGAAAGAAACGAAGAAGGAAGGAAAGAAAGAGAGAAAGAAAAAAGAAGATGGAAGGAAAGAAAGAGAAAGAAAGAGAGGAAGAGAGAAAGAGAAAGCACGAAGAAAGGGGGGAGGGGAAGGAGGGAGGGAAGGACGGAGGAGATAAGGAGGGCGCCCGAAGCCTTGTCAAGGTCGTGCAAGCCAAGGGGTCATGACCGCCGGACGTAAGAGCGAGGCAGCAGCGGGC
Source organism: Penaeus vannamei (assembly GCF_042767895.1). NCBI lineage: Eukaryota > Metazoa > Arthropoda > Malacostraca > Decapoda > Penaeidae > Penaeus > Penaeus vannamei. The sequence goes on from NC_091550.1 coordinate 47,009,215, forward strand.
GGCGGTTGCGTAATCGAATGAATAAATAAGAGAGATCGCGTATCGCCTCGTGCCGCTATTTCTTCTCCTTTTCTCGGTTGTCATTTTGTTCTTTTGTGTGTTCCTTTTCTTTGTTTCTCTTTTTTGTGATTTTTGTGCGATTTTATTATTTTTTTATATTTTGTTTGTTTGTTTGTTTGTTTATTGTCTATATATTTGTTCCGTTTTTCTTTTGTTTGGTTTGCGTTTAGTCGCTCGAGTTTTTTTTCAAATGATTTTCGTAAGTTTTATTTGCGGTTTGGCTTTTCTCTCGCCTTTTCCTTTTCTTTTTTTTCCTTTTCTTTTTTTGTTTTTTTGAAATCTTTTTTTTTTTTTTATCCCGATTTCTTTTCTTTTCTCTTTTTCTACTTACTTCTTTCAAAAGCTTTCTTCTTTTTCCTCTTTGCCTTTTCCTGTATCTTTCATATTTTTCCCATTTTCTTCTCTTTTCACTTAGTCTCTATCAGTATCTTCTTTCTCCCCTGTTCTCGTTCTCTTAATCTTTCTTTCGTTCCCTGTCTTTCTCTGCCCCTCAGCCTTTCTTTCGTACGTTCCCTTTCCCTCTCTCTTCCTCTCAGTTTTTCTCTCGTTCCCCTTGTTTTCCTTTGTCTTTCTGTTAGTATTTTTCTCTTTTTCTCTCTTATTCTTTTTTTTTCTTTGTGTTTTCCCCTGTAAATCTTCTGTTACCACGTGTCAATATAGCGTTATTATGAACCCCGCCCGCTTAACGACTTATCTTAACTTTTTGGCAAATGATATTATACGCCTGTCAATCGCTGCTGTCACTGGTTTGCCCATTCTCTTCTTTTCTTTCTTGCTTTCTTTCTGCTTTCTCTCTTTCTTTCTTCTTTCTCTTTTCTTTCTTTCTTGCTTGCTTTCTTTCTGCTTTCTTTCTCCTTTCTCTCTTTCTTTTTTCTTTCTTTCTTTCTCCTTTCTTTCTTTCTTGCTTGTTTTGGTATCATTGTTTATTCATGTTATTATTATTTTGAATTTATTATTATTCTTGTGTGTACGTGTGTGTGTGTGTGTATTTTTATATTGTTGATGTTATCGTTTGTTGTTGTTTTTTTCTTATTATATTCCTAGTGATTGTTGTTATTGACAGAGCTGCTCCGTTGTCATTATCACTTTTATTTTTGTATTGGAGATGTTGAGATTGTTTTCATCCTCATGGCCGTGTTTTTATTTTTATTTATTTATCAATTTTTATTATTATTTTTATTCATTTATCCATATTTATTAGTATTTTTATTTATCCGTTTTTATTTATTTTTTGGTTTATTTATCAATTTTTTATTATTTTTTTCATATATGTAACTTCCACGTCAAAGAGTCTCGAAACTTTCGGCCCGAGGGAAGAGGAGGAGAGAGGATAAAGGGGGGAGGGGGCAAAAAAAAGGATAAATGTTGGTACGAGTTTCGAAGGAGCGTCGCGAGGGCCATTAGGGATAGGAGGACCGAGGGAGGAGGAGGGGGGGGGTTGCTCTGGGGACGTCCTCCTTGTGACACGTGACCCCAAGGGAAGAGCAAGTAAATGGAGGGATAGATGAGTGAGTGATGATGATGTTGGTGGTAATAATGATAATTGATGATTAATAATGATGGATAAAAATAATAAAGAATATTATTAATAATGATAATAATGATAAGAATAAGAAAAAGAATGATAAAAAATAATAATGATGATAAGAATAAGAATAAGAATAATTAATAATGATAATAATGATAATGATAATGATAATGATGGTGATGATGATGATGATGATAGTAATGATTTATCTGATGCTTATTTGAGAAAAACAAATGCAAGGGTTATGTGGAAAGAAAAATCTTTGTTAAGTACGCGATGGTTGGGGGGGGGGGGTATTGTTCATCGGTTGTTCAGCTGGTTCTGTGCGGATGTCGTCGGATACTTGGTTCCTTGAGTGTAACTGGGGGGGGGGGGGGGGAGCTTTTGCGGTATGATGTCAGCAGGCACGGGTTTCGTTGTCGTTTTGGCTGGTACCTGTTGTTCTCTTGTCGCCGTCATTGTCACCGTAAACGTCATCTTTATTATCATTCATATCATCACCACCAACAGCTTCACTATGATGATGATGATGATAATAATAATATACCATTATCATAATTATCTTCATTATCATTATCATCGCCATCGTTAACATTATTATCCTTATCACCATATCCCATCATCATAATTATTATATCACATTATCCTGATCATCATCATCATCATCTTCCCATTTATTCTCCCATATTTCTTCATATTATTCCTTCTTCCTACCAGCGCTGAAAACAAAACAAAGCAAAACAAACAAACAAAAAGGCTAAATAAAAAAAGGAAAAAAAATCACCGTGCTATTTTTAGCCCGTACATTCCAGCCGGTGTTATTGTTTAGTTTTTTTTTTTCTTTCTCTCTTTTTCTTTTTCTTTTTTTGTTCATTGTGGGTTTGTGGTGTTGAACTCGAACTTGGCCGTATAGAGGGAAGTGGGTCAGTGGTTTTACGAAGTGTCATTAGCTCGACGTGGGAAAGCGAGAGTGATGGTAAGAGTGAGTGGGTGCTGGTTGGTGGATGGGTGGGTGGGTGGATGAGAGTGGGTGGGTTAGAGTGGGTGAGAGGGTTGGTGGGAAAGGGTTGTTGAGTGAGTGTATGGGTGGGTGGGTTGAGTGAGAGAGTGAGTGAGTGAGTGAGAGAGAGAGAGTGAGTGAGTGAGTGAGTGAGTGAGTGAGTGACAGACAAAGACAAAGACAAAGACAAAGACAAAGACAGACAAAGAGAATGATTAAGAGACTGACAGACATAAAAGTACCGACGAATAGCGTATTATTAGCAAAGCTGATGGAGTTCCAAGCGCGGAATAACAATTTGTTTTAGGAAGAGAGAGAGAGACAGGCCGGCACAAGCAGCATTTACTCTCGCCATTAGCATACCTGATAGAGTTCGAGAGAAGAAGGAAACTTTTTTTTCGTGGAATAGCGCGCTCTTTAGAAGAAAAAAAATATAGATCACCAAACAGGCGCATTAGGGAAAAGAAAAAAAAAAGAGGGGGGGGGGGAAAGCGATTATGTCATCTGGGCGAAGAGAAGACCCGGGAGTTGTTCCTGGAAAAAAGAGAGAGAAAGAGAAGAAAAAAAGCTTTTGAAGGCTTTTAATGCTTTCTCGGAATATGTGGGCCAGATTTCTTTTTTTTTTCTCTTATTTTTTGTTATTTTTTGTTTTTATGTGGATTTGTTTCCTTATATTTAAGTATTTTGTATTTTTTACTTTATTTATTTATTATTATTATTTTTTAATGTAGATTTTTACTGTTTTTTTATTATTTTGTTTTTGTTCTATTTTCTTTTTCTTTCATTTTTATTTTTCACCGGCGCAACAGAAGAAAGGACAAGATGATCACGCCTGGATGAGGGTGTTGGGAGGCTGAGGGGAAGGGGGGAGAGGGGAGAAGAGGGGAAAGGGAGGAGATGTAAGTGGAAGGGAGGGAGGGAGGGGAGAGAGGAAGGGGAAGGGTGATGCCATCCTAGGTTATTGCATGTCGGACATTGATACAGACAAGGTTGTAGTTTGATACAAAGACGGGCGGGCTAAGAGACAGACGGACGGGCAGGGGGAAAGACAGTCGCTGGCAGACAGACAAAGGCTAAGTGATATCAGAGACGAAGATCAGGACAGTTCGAGAGGCTGGAGGGGGATGGGGGGGGAGGGGGAGGGGGGAGTTCCTTTATGAAAGGTCGTGTGGCTGGAGGCTCTGGCAGAGGACAGGGGAGGGGTATGAGGGAGGGGGGGAGGGGGCTCTAATGCGGTCTTGTTGACACGCAGAGTGATTTCGGCGCCGAAATCAACCATTGAAAGGGGCCGGGGGGAAGGGGGGAGGGGGGAGGGACGTAGGGGTGGGTTGGAGGGAAGGGGGGAGGGAGGGGAAAGGGGCGTTAGGGAAAGATTGACGGCGAGTTCGTAATCCGTCGGTGTGACTTTTGATGTATATTAAGTAAGTCAAGTGCTAGTGTTACTCATACTTTTTTTTTTTCATTTCATTCCTCCCTTGCGGAAATCTTGGCATCCTTTTGACCCCTTTTTAGGTTTCTATCTCTCAAGCCCTTCACGAATGATTATAAATATCTATACTAGCACTCCGTTTATTCAGTGCCTTGTAACTGTCAATCAGAATTTGCAGCGTGTACATGCGAGGCACTACTTGGCACTGATTCGAGGATAGGTCACAGATAATGTAGATACACAGATAATGTAGAGTGACATGACAACGGTTGTGACTGATACTGGAAAATGACAAGAGAAACATGACTGATATGCTAGGGGTGTGACTGATACACAGAGAGCGGCAGGACTGACTCACGCTCGCTCAGCATGCAGTTCGAGAAAGGGAGGGTATGTAAGGTGATGGTGAAGTGAGGCTGTACTCTTGAGGTGTTGAGGGCGTGCATGGGCGGGAGAGGGAGGGGGAGGGGGTTGAAATGACGTAGATACCAGTGGGTGGGTGGGTGGGGGTTGGGCGGGCGAGGGGGGGGGGAGGATTTTGACGACGTATATACCAGTGGGTGGGTGGGTGATTGGGGGGGGGGGATTGTTTATCGATGCGGGTGTTTGTGTCTCCGCTGGTGACGTTTCCCTTGTGTTTGTCTGTCTGTCTCTTTCAACGTCGTGGTGCAGTGTCGTGTTGCAAATACATCCCGGGCTGGTTGTCGCGTCGTGTTTATAAAGGGGTTTCGGATGGTGGTTTGCGTGTTTGACGTTGTTTGGAAAGTAAGAGGGGAGTGTATTCAGTGACCCCACTTGACCTTATAATAGTATGTGTTGGTGATTGATGCTGATTTTTTTTTAGTGCAGGCGTAGGAAGGGTGGTATATAAATGTAGTAAAACTTCAGTAATAGATGATAGCTTTTGAAAGGGTCGTAAAAGTTGTAGTAATATATAGCAAAGTAATAAAACATTGTCGCGTTTTTATTGCATTTCTATTTTTGTGGTATTCATATTGCCGAGGGTAATTCCCGCAGTCGCTGGAGAGGACAGAGAGAGAGACAATAAACCATGATATTGCATCCGCCAGCCTCGGTTCATCTTGTGCCCGTCTGGTTGATTGCGCCCGGGCCCCTTGCGATACGAGAACCGCTGACGTAAGGTCATTTGAGGTCAATTTGTCTCTCTCGTGAAGCTGTTATGTATTGCCCGTTTGTTGTTGTGTATTTGTTTTTGTTTTTGATTTCTAGAGAACAATTTTTTTCTCTTTTGCCAATTATGTGCTGAGGACTTTTAATTTTCTTTTGTCAATTATGTGCTGAGGACTTTTAATTTTCTTTTGTCAATTATGTGCTGAGGACTTTTAATTTTCTTTTGTCATTATGTGCTGAGGACTTTGTGCTAGAAATAGAAATATTGTGTAAGACTGAGCGATTTAATTATGTTCAAGGTGAAGCATGGTTATACTTGACCAGGTGTTGGGAAATGTTTCTAATTCGAGACTTCAGGTAAGTTCCTTTATTTCTGAATTAAAAAGAGAGGGGAAAGTCATTTTTACCCCCAAGGTCGAAACAAAGTTATGATGATTAAAGAAATTTTATTTATGTTTAGCAACAATTGTAGAGAGAAAAAATATGTATATTATAAGTGTCACGAATGATATTGTATTTTTAGCGATACAAACTTACTCATTCCAAAACAGACGAGAGATCCATTGCGCAAGAGCCACTGCAAGGATTAATCCGCTTGAATGGACAGTTCTCACGTATTATTTCCGGATTTCATTTTTTTATTATTATTAAATCGATTTCGCTTAAAATGATCACTGGCCTCGCCGAGCTTCCCCTCCGTCGTGTATCTGTGCCTGAGCCGTGGCACTGGGGGCACGCGAGGTCGTTCACCTTGAATTGTGCTTGGGAATTCGTGGTATTATGTTGGGGGAGGGAGGGGGAGGGAGGGAAGGGGAGAAAGGGGGGAGATTGAGGAAGAAAGGGAGGGAGGGGAGAAAGGGAGGGGGGAGGGGAGATTGAGGAAGGAAGGGAGGGAAGGGAGAAAGGGAGGGGGGGAGGGGAGATTGAGGAAGGAAGGGAGGGAAAGGGTAAGATTGGGGAAGGGAGGGTGGGAGGGGAGATTGGAGGAAGGAAGAGGGGAGGGAAAGGGGTAAGATTAGGGGGAAGGGAGGGGTGGGAGGGGAGATTGAGGGAAGGAAGGGAGGGAAAGGGTAAGATTGGGGAAGGGAGGGGGGGAGGGGAGAAAGGGGGGAGATTGAGGAAGGGAGGGAGGGAAAGGGTAAGATTGGGGAAGGGAGGGGGGGAGGGGAGAAAGGGGGGATTAGAGGAAGGGAGGGGGAGGTTGAGGAAGGAGAATAGGGAGGGAGAGAGGGATGAAGGTGGGGGAAAGGGCAAGAAGGAGAAATGTGACGAAGGGAGGGAATGAAACATGGCGTGAATGAGAGGGAGAGGGAGGAAAGGAGGAAGGGGAATGAGTGAGGAGAAGAGGGAGAGAGAAA